>NC_134411.1:104522052-104662052 GCF_038048845.1 Mixophyes fleayi
ATTATAGTACCCTATTCTGTGTGTATGGGGAGCTTGAATATTATATATGTAGTATAGTACCCCTATACTGTGTGTATGGGGAGCTGGGATATTATATATGTATTATAGTACCCCTATACTATGTGTATGGGGAGCTGGGATATTATATATGTAGTATAGTACCCCAATACTGTGTATGGAGAGCTGGGATATTATATATGTATTATAGTACCCCTATACTGTGTGTATGGGGAGCTGGGATATTCTATATGTATTATAGTACCCCTATACTGTGTCTATGGAGAGCTGGGATAGTCTATATGTATTATAGTACCCCTATACTGTGTGTATGGGGAGCTGGGATATTCTATATGTATTATAGTACCCCTATACTGTGTGTATGGGGAGCTGGGATAGTCTATATGTATTCAAGTACCCCAATACTATGTGTATGGGGAGTTGGGATATTATATATGTATTATAGTACCCCAATACTATGTATATGGGGAACAGGGATATTATATATGTAGTATAGTACCCCTATACTATGTGTATGGGGAGCTGGGATATTATATATGTATTATAGTACCCCTATACTATGTGTATGGGGAGCTGGGATATTATATATGTAGTATAGTACCCCAATACTGTGTGTATGGGAGATGGGATATTTTATATGTATTATAGTACCCCTATACTATGTGTATGGGGAGCTGGGATATTATATATGTAGTATAGTACCCCAATACTGTGTGTATGGGGAGATGGGATATTTTATATGTATTATAGTACCCCAATACTGTGTATGGGTAGCTGGGATATTATATATGTAGTATAGTACCCCTATACTGTGTGTATGGGGAGCTGGGATATTATATATGTATTATAGTACCCCACTACTGTGTGTATGGGTAGCTGGGATATTATATATGTAGTATAGTACCCCTATACTATGTGTATGGGGAGCTGGGATATTATATATGTATTATAGTACCCCTATACTGTGTCTATGAAGAGCTGGGATGTTATATATGTATTATAGTACCCCTATTCTGTGTGTATGGGGAGCTTGAATATTATATATGTAGTATAGTACCCCTATACTGTGTGTATGGGGAGCTGGGATATTATATATGTATTATAGTACCCCTATACTGTGTGTATGGGGAGCTTGAATATTATATATGTATTATAGTACCCCAATACTATGTGTATGAGGAGTTGGGATATTATATATGTAGTATAGTACCCCTATACTGTGTCTATAGAGAGCTGGGATATTATATATGTATTATAGTACCCCTGTACTGTGTCTATGGAGAGCTGGGATATTATATATGTATTATAGTACCCCAGTACTGTGTCTATGGAGAGCTGGGATATTATATATGTATTATAGTACCCCTATACCGTGTCTATGGGGATCTGGGATATTATATATGTATTATAGTACCCCTATACTGTGTCTATGAGGAGCTGGGATATTCTATATGTATTATATTACCCCTATACTGTGTCTATGAAGAGCTGGGATATTATATATGTATTATAGTACCCCAATACTGTGTATGGGTAGCTGGGATATTATAAATGTATTATAGTACCTCTTTACTATGTGTATGGAGAGCTGGGATATTATATATGCATTATAGTACCCCAATACTGTGTCTATGGAGAGCTGGGATATTATATATGTATTATAGTACCCCTGTACTGTGTCTATGGAGAGCTGGGATATTATATATGTATTATAGTACCCCTATACTGTGTCTATGGAGAGCTGGGATATTATATATGTATTATAATACCCCTATACTGTGTCTATTGGGATCTGGGATATTATATATGTATTATAGTACCCCTATACTGTGTCTATGGGGATCTGGTATATTATATATGTATTATAGTACCCCTATACTGTGTCTATGGGGAGCTGGGATATTATATATGTATTATAGTACCCCTATACTGTGTGTATGGGGAGCTTGGATATTATATCTGTATTATAGTACCCCATTACTATGTGTATGGGGAGTTGGGATATTATATATGTATTATAGTACCCCAATACTATGTATATGGGGAACAGGGATATTATATATGTATTATAGTACCCCTATACTATGTGTATGGAGAGCTGGGATATTATATATGTATTATAGTACCCCTATACTGTATCTGATTAGAGCTGGGATATTATATATGTATTATAGTACACCTATACTGTGTCTATGGGGATCTGGGATATTATATATGTATTATAGTACCCCTATACTGTGTGTATGGGGAGCTGGGATATTATATATGTATTATAGTACACCTATACTGTGTCTATGGGGATCTGGGATATTATATATGTATTATAGTACCCCTATACTGTGTCTATGAAGAGCTGGGATATTCTATATGTATTATAGTACCCCTATACTGTGTCTATGGGGATCTGGGATATTATATATGTATTATAGTACCCCTATACTATGTGTATGGGGAGCTGGGATATTATATATGTATTATAGTACCCCTATACTATGTGTATGGGGAGCTGGGATATTATATATGTAGTATAGTACCCCAATACTGTGTATGGGTAGCTGGGATATTATATATGTAGTATAGTACCCCTATACTGTGTGTATGGGTAGCTGGGATATTATATATGTATTATAGTACCCCAATACTGTGTGTATGGGTAGCTTGAATATTATATATGTAGTATAGTACCCCTATACTATGTGTATGGGGAGCTGGGATATTATATATGTATTATAGTACCCCTATACTGTGTCTATGAAGAGCTGGGATATTATATATGTATTATAGTACCCCTATACTGTGTCTATGAAGAGCTGGGATATTATATATGTATTATAGTACCCCTGTACTGTGTCTATCGAGAGCTGGGATATTATATATGTATTATAGTACCCCTATACTGTGTGTATGGGGAGCTTGAATATTATATATGTAGTATAGTACCCCTATACTGTGTGTATGGGGAGCTGGGATATTATATATGTATTATAGTACCCCAATACTGTGTGTATGGGTAGCTGGGATATTATATATGTAGTATAGTACCCCAATACTATGTGTATGGGGAGCTGGGATATTATATATGTATTATAGTACCCCTATACTGTGTCTATGAAGAGCTGGGATATTATATATGTATTATAGTACCCCTATTCTGTGTGTATGGGGAGCTTGAATATTATATATGTAGTATAGTACCCCTATACTGTGTGTATGGGGAGCTGGGATATTATATATGTATTATAGTACCCCTATACTGTGTGTATGGGGAGCTTGAATATTATATATGTAGTATAGTACCCTTATACTGTGTCTATGAAGACCTGGGATATTATATATGTATTGTAGTACCCAAATACTGTGTGTATGGGGAGCTTGGATATTATATCTGTATTATAGTACCCCAATACTATGTGTATGAGGAGTTGGGATATTATATATGTAGTATAGTACCACTATACTGTGTCTATAGAGAGCTGGGATATTATATATGTATTATAGTACCCCTGTACTGTGTTTATGGAGAGCTGGGATATTATATATGTATTATAGTACCCCTGTACTGTGTCTATGGAAAGCTGGGATATTATATATGTATTATAGTACCCCTATACCGTGTCTATGGGGATCTGGGATATTATATATGTATTATAGTACCCCTATACTGTGTCTATGAAGAGCTGGGATATTCTATATGTATTATAGTACCCCTATACTGTGTCTATGAAGAGCTGGGATATTATATATGTATTATAGTACCTCTATACTGTGTGTATGGGGAGCTTGGATATTATATCTGTATTATAGTACCCCAATACTGTGTATGGGTAGCTGGGATATTATAAATGTATTATAGTACCTCTTTACTATGTGTATGGGGAGCTGGGATATTATAAATGTATTATAGTACCTCTATACTATGTGGATGGAGAGCTGGGATATTATATATGCATTATAGTACCCCTGTACTGTGTCTATGGAGAGCTGGGATATTATATATGTATTATAGTACCCCTGTACTGTGTCTATGGAGAGCTGGGATATTATATATGTATTATAGTACCCCTATACTGTGTCTATGGAGAGCTGGGATATTATATATGTATTATAGTACCACTATACTGTGTCTATGGGGATCTGGGATATTATATATGTATTATAGTACCCCTATACTGTGTCTATGGGGATCTGGTATATTATATATGTATTATAGTACCCCTATACTGTGTCTATGGGGAGCTGGGATATTATATATGTATTATAGTACCCCTATACTGTGTGTATGGGGAGCTTGGATATTATATCTTTATTATAGTACCCCATTACTATGTGTATGGGGAGTTGGGATATTATATATGTATTATAGTACCCCAATACTATGTATATGGGGAACAGGGATATTATATATGTATTATAGTACCCCTATACTATGTGTATGGGGAGCTGGGATATTATATATGTATTATAGTACCCCTATACTGTATCTGTGGAGAGCTGGGATATTCTATATGTATTATAGTACCCCTATACTGTGTGTATGGGGAGCTGGGATATTATATATGTATTATAGTACACCTATACTGTGTCTATGAAGAGCTGGGATATTCTATATGTATTATAGTACCCCTATACTGTGTCTATGGGGATCTGGGATATTATATATGTATTATAGTACCCCTATACTATGTGTATGGGGAGCTGGGATATTATATATGTATTATAGTACCCCTATACTATGTGTATGGGTAGCTTGAATATTATATATGTAGTATAGTACCCCTATACTATGTGTATGGGGAGCTGGGATATTATATATGTATTATAGTACCCCTATACTGTGTCTATGAAGAGCTGGGATATTATATATGTATTATAGTACCCCTGTACTGTGTCTATCGAGAGCTGGGATATTATATATGTATTATAGTACCCCTATACTGTGTGTATGGGGAGCTTGAATATTATATATGTAGTATAGTACCCCTATACTGTGTGTATGGGGAGCTGGGATATTATATATGTATTATAGTACCCCTATACTGTGTGTATGGGGAGCTTGAATATTATATATGTAGTATAGTACCCAAATACTGTGTCTAGAGCTGGGATATTATATATGTATTATAGTACCCAAATACTGTGTGTATGGGGAGCTTGGATATTATATCTGTATTATAGTACCCCAATACTATGTATATGGGGAACAGGGATATTATATATGTATTATAGTACCCCTATACTATGTGTATGGGGAGCTGGGATATTATATATGTATTATAGTACCCCTGTACTGTGTCTATGGAGAGCTGGGATATTATATATGTATTATAGTACCCCTATACTGTATCTGTGGAGAGCTGGGATATTATATATGTATTATAGTACCCCTATACTGTGTGTATGGGGAGCTGGGATATTATATATGTATTATAGTACACCTATACTGTGTCTATGGGGATCTGGGATATTATATATGTATTATAGTACCCCTATACTGTGTCTATGAAGAGCTGGGATATTCTATATGTATTATAGTACCCCTATACTGTGTCTATGGGGATCTGGGATATTATATATGTATTATAGTACCCCTATACTATGTGTATGGGGAGCTGGGATATTATATATGTATTATAGTACCCCTATACTATGTGTATGGGGAGCTGGGATATTATATATGTAGTATAGTACCCCAATACTGTGTATGGGTAGCTGGGATATTATATATGTAGTATAGTACCCCTATACTGTGTGTATGGGTAGCTGGGATATTATATATGTATTATAGTACCCCAATACTGTGTGTATGGGTAGCTTGAATATTATATATGTAGTATAGTACCCCTATACTATGTGTATGGGGATCTGGGATATTATATATGTATTATAGTACCCCTATACTGTGTCTATGAAGAGCTGGGATATTCTATATGTATTATAGTACCCCTATACTGTGTCTATGAAGAGCTGGGATATTATATATGTATTATAGTACCCCTATACTGTGTGTATGGGGAGTTGGAATATTATATATGTATTATAGTACCCCTATACTGTGTCTATGGAGAGCTGGGATATTATAAATGTATTATAGTACCTCTTTACTATGTGTATGGGGAGCTGGGATATTATAAATGTATTATAGTACCTCTATACTATGTGGATGGAGAGCTGGGATATTATATATGCATTATAGTACCCCAATACTGTGTCTATGGAGAGCTGCGATATTATATATGTATTATAGTACCCCTGTACTGTGTCTATGGAGAGCTGGGATATTATTTATGTATTATAGTACCCCTATACTGTGTCTATGGAGAGCTGGGATATTATATATGTATTATAGTACCCCTATACTGTGTCTATGGGGATCTGGGATATTATATATGTATTATAGTACCCCTATACTGTGTCTATGGGGATCTGGGATATTATATATGTATTATAGTACCCCTATACTGTGTCTATGAAGAGCTGGGATATTATATATGTATTATAGTACCCCTATACTGTGTGTATGGGGAGCTTGGATATTATATCTGTATTATAGTACCCCAATACTATGTGTATGGGGAGTTGGGATATTATATATGTATTATAGTACCCCTATACTGTGTCTATGGAGAGCTGGGATATTATAAATGTTTTATAGTACCTCTTTACTATGTGTATGGGGAGCTGGGATATTATAAATGTATTATAGTACCTCTATACTATGTGGATGGAGAGCTGGGATATTATGCATTATAGTACCCCAATACTGTGTCTATGGAGAGCTGGGATATTATATATGTATTATAGTACCCCTATACTGTGTCTATGGAGAGCTGGGATATTATATATGTATTATAGTACCCCTATACTGTGTCTATGGGGATCTGGGATATTATATATGTATTATAGTACCCCTATACTGTATCTGTGGAGAGCTGGGATATTATATATGTATTATAGTACCCCTATACTGTATCTGTGGAGAGCTGGGATATTATATATGTATTATAGTACCCCATTACTATGTGTATGGGGAGTTGGGATATTATATATGTATTATAGTACCCCAATACTATGTATATGGGGAACAGGGATATTATATATGTATTATAGTACCCCTATACTATGTGTATGGGGAGCTGGGATATTATATATGTATTATAGTACCCCTGTACTGTGTCTATGGAGAGCTGGGATATTATATATGTATTATAGTACCCCTATACTGTATCTGTGGAGAGCTGGGATATTATATATGTATTATAGTACCCCTATACTGTATCTGTGGAGAGCTGGGATATTATATATGTATTATAGTACCCCTATACTGTGTGTAT
The DNA here is from genome assembly GCF_038048845.1 of Mixophyes fleayi. NCBI lineage: Eukaryota > Metazoa > Chordata > Amphibia > Anura > Limnodynastidae > Mixophyes > Mixophyes fleayi. Next base: position 104,529,402 of record NC_134411.1, read on the forward strand.
GGGGAGCTGGGATATTATATATGTATTATAGTACACCTATACTGTGTCTATGGGGATCTGGGATATTATATATGTATTATAGTACCCCTATACTGTGTCTATGAAGAGCTGGGATATTCTATATGTATTATAGTACCCCTATTCTATGTGTATGGGGAGCTGGGATATTATATATGTATTATAGTACCCCTATACTATGTGTATGGGGAGCTGGGATATTATATATGTAGTATAGTACCCCAATACTGTGTATGGGTAGCTGGGATATTATATATGTAGTATAGTACCCCTATACTGTGTGTATGGGGAGCTGGGATATTATATATGTATTATAGTACCCCAATACTGTGTGTATGGGTAGCTGGGATATTATATATGTAGTATAGTACCCCTATACTATGTGTATGGGGAGCTGGGATATTATATATGTATTATAGTACCCCTATACTGTGTCTATGAAGAGCTGGGATATTATATATGTATTATAGTACCCCTGTACTGTGTCTATCGAGAGCTGGGATATTATATATGTATTATAGTACCCCTATACTGTGTGTATGGGGAGCTTGAATATTATATATGTAGTATAGTACCCCTATACTGTGTGTATGGGAGCTGGGATATTATATCTGTATTATAGTACCCCTATACTATGTGTATGGGGAGCTTGAATATTATATATGTAGTATAGTACCCTTATACTGTGTCTATGAAGAGCTGGGATATTATATATGTATTATAGTACCCCTATACTGTGTGTATGGGGAGCTGGGATATTATATATGTATTATAGTACACCTATACTGTGTCTATGGGGATCTGGGATATTATATATGTATTATAGTACCCCTATACTGTGTCTATGAAGAGCTGGGATATTCTATATGTATTATAGTACCCCTATACTGTGTCTATGGGGATCTGGGATATTATATATGTATTATATACTATGTGTATGGGGAGCTGGGATATTATATATGTATTATAGTACCCCTATACTATGTGTATGGGGAGCTGGGATATTATATATGTAGTATAGTACTCCAATACTGTGTATGGGTAGCTGGGATATTATATATGTAGTATAGTACCCCTATACTGTGTGTATGGGGAGCTGGGATATTATATATGTATTATAGTACCCCAATACTGTGTGTATGGGTAGCTGGGATATTATATATGTAGTATAGTACCCCTATACTATGTGTATGGGGAGCTGTGATATTATATATGTATTATAGTACCCCTATACTGTGTCTATGAAGAGCTGGGATATTATATATGTATTATAGTACCCCTGTACTGTGTCTATCGAGAGCTGGGATATTATATATGTATTATAGTACCCCTATACTGTGTGTATGGGGAGCTTGAATATTATATATGTAGTATAGTACCCCTATACTGTGTGTATGGGGAGCTGGGATATTATATCTGTATTATAGTACCCCTATACTATGTGTATGGGGAGCTTGAATATTATATATGTAGTATAGTACCCTTATACTGTGTCTATGAAGAGCTGGGATATTATATATGTATTATAGTACCCAAATACTGTGTGTATGGGGAGCTTGGATATTATATCTGTATTATAGTACCCCAATACTATGTGTATGAGGAGTTGGGATATTATATATGTAGTATAGTACCCCTATACTGTGTCTATAGAGAGCTGGGATATTATATATGTATTATAGTACCCCTGTACTGTGTCTATGGAGAGCTGGGATATTATATATGTATTATAGTACCCCTGTACTGTGTCTATGGAGAGCTGGGATATTATATATGTATTATAGTACCCCTATACCGTGTCTATGGGGATCTGGGATATTATATATGTATTATAGTACCCCTATACTGTGTCTATGAAGAGCTGGGATATTCTATATGTATTATAGTACCCCTATACTGTGTCTATGAAGAGCTGGGATATTATATATGTATTATAGTACCCCTATACTGTGTCTATGGGGATCTGGGATATTATATATGTATTATAGTACCCCTATACTGTGTCTATGGGGATCTGGGATATTATATATGTATTATAGTATCCCTATACTGTGTCTATGGGGATCTGGGATATTATATATGTATTATAGTACCCCTATACTGTGTGTATGGGGAGCTTGGATATTATATCTGTAGTATAGTACCCCAATACTATGTGTATGGGGAGTTGGGATATTATATATGTATTATAGTACCCTGTTAGGGTAATTTTACCTCTCCTTTATCAAGTCCTTCAGATATCAGTGAGATAAGATGCTGGTTAACCAGGAGATCAGTAATCAAGACACAGACATGCCAATGTCAAGATGTATACTGAGCTGTGCTCGTTTATTTCTGGCATACATTTATACATGAAAAAACGTTTGATCTGGTTATAGGATAGAAACACAAGATTGATATTTTCCTGAGTAAATATAAATCTTCTGACAAAGCTAGTTAGTTCTCTTCATGTCACTTTTATGGGTTCTTCTTATCATGGGTTCTTCTTATCATCTTTGCTGGCGCCAATACTCCCAATGCCATCATTCCTGTTCCCATGTCCTAGTACTCCCAATGCTATCATTCATTATCCCATGTCCTAGGCCTCCATCCGGGGTCTTTGAGATAGGTCAAGGCTGGAGCTGGTGATTATGCTGAATGTATTGTTAAGGCAAATACCAAGATTTTTTAACTCCTTCACATATCATTATTACCATCATAATTGAGGCCCTAAAACTGCTCTCACAATCTCCCCCCTTTTAATAATATATAAAAAGGTTAAAAATATTGAGGCCTAAAATAGTGACACCTAACGCAGCACAGACTATTTTTGTACAGTCTCTTGTGAGACACCAAGGATCTTTCACCATTCACCCGGGACCGAGTACAGATATCAGCACTTCTGCCCCTGTTTATTCAAAAAGTATCTTTTCTTCATGCCTCTGCTGTAATCTCCGAATATCTTTTCTGAACGTACATGACATATACCAGTTCCATCCTATCAATATGATCAATACCACAGTGATAATGAGTAGTGGGTGTACTAGTAAGTTAAATATACCAGTCATAGATGGAGATGATCCGGTAAATACATCCCACCAATGTTTCTCTAAATCATCCTTCAGTTTGGTGGCTAAAGCTTTTAATTCATTACCTTCTATAACCGTGACCATTTTTGCGTGATTGTTAGTATAGTTTACCTGCTTTAAATGTTCACTCAGCATTATTGTTTCATTTATAATTTTTACTATTTCCTCTATATTTAAGGTTAACTGAGGCAGACTTAGGTTATTATACTTGAACATTTTGTCTACCTGTGACATTTGGTCCTTATAAAATATCAACACTTTCCCTTGCCATTGTAAATGGGTTATATTCATAAGGCACCCAGAAAATGGGTAGGTCAGCCCGTAGGTTAGTATTATTTTTTCATCATATGTGACTGCAGACCATTTGAGGGCTACCTCTATTAGTGTCTCATATTCCTTTGGGTGTAATGCCCATACACAAACACTAGTGTTATGCTGTAGCATACATGGTTCAAATACTGCAGTTTGTTGTGGGCAAACCGGTCCCATGTCTGTGTTATCACAGAGATCTAGGTTATGTGTCCTATTCTTTTTATCAATGTAATGTCCTTTGAATTTAGGTGTCCATAGATTGCCATCCTGTAGGATCATAGGCATAACTATAAATTTACACACTTGCGTTTCTGTTTTTATGGTGTATGTTTCCAGAGTTCCTACACAATAAGTCTCTTCGCACCTCACTCTCCTCCCGTCCATTTTCTAAGTAACTTTTAAAACACTTCCCCGTTGTTACATTTCTTCCTATATCTGAGAGATCATTAATATCCCACCTACATATGGTTAAGTTTGCCTTTCTTAACTCCTCGTGTATATATCCAGTCCCTGTGCATTTTCCTCTGTCAGCCTGCAATAATCCTGGAGTAGCTGCAGTAGCTGTAGCTACATAAACCATGAAAAGGATGTATCTGGTCATGATGCTGTGTCCAGTGTGACCAGTGTCTTCTTGCAGTGTGATGCGTGCACCCAGGAGTCTCGGTTCTGGAGTTTCACCGATGTGGGCGTGGTCAACAAGACCTGATACGGACCCTCGAATCTTGGTTCGAAAATTCTCCTCACGTTTTCTTTAAGTACACCCAATCGCCAGGTTTCAGCTTATGCGGCTGTAGGTCTGAACCAGGCTCTGGAAGTGAAGAAAATGCTAGAACATGCAAATAGTTCAAATGATCAGTTAGACTTTTCATATAGCTAGTCAAATCTCCATGTTTATGTTGTAATTGCTGTGTATAATAACACCCTGTTTTTGGTAGTGTTCCAAAAAGTATTTCATAAGGAGACAACTTGCTATTCCTATTTGGCATAGTTCTTACACTAAACGAGGCTAGGGGCTGGCATTCTGGGCATGTTTTTTTTTTATTTTATTATTTCAGCTATGATTTTCTGAATCTTCAGTTTTAATGTCCCATTCAACCTTTCTACTCACCCACTAACCTGTGGTCTGTATGGCACATGAAAAGCTTGCTGTATGCCTAGATCTGTCATTATGTGTTGTATTATTTCCCCTGTGAAGTGTGTACCTCTATCTGATTCAATTACCTCAGGGACACCATACCTGCACACAATCTCACCAATCAGTCTTTACGCAGTTGCTTTTGCTGTTGCTTTGGCTACTGGCCAAGTCTCCGGTCATTTACTGAGAAGATATGTACAGACTAGAACATATTCATATATTCCAGATTTAGGCAGTTGTATATAGTCTATCTGTAGTCTTTGAAAAGGATAAAAGGCTTTTGAAGTTGTACCTTGTGACGTTTTTACCATTTTTCCTGGATTTGAAGTTCCACAGATCCAGCAGGCCTGAACATAGTCTGTAGCAGCTTTATTGAATCCTGGAGCTATCCAATGGTGATGGACCACGCTAGTCATCTGTTCCTTCCCCAGGTGTGGCTGTCCATGAGCTATCTGTAACATGGGAGGCAACAAAACCTGTGGAAGACAAAGTTTATCATTCAGTTTCCACATACCAGTGCAATCTTCTTGTGCTCCTAATCGTTTCCATCTTTCTTTCTCCAATGGTCCTGTTTGTTGTTGATACTTTTTTAGATCAGTGTAGTCAGGCATTTCATTTTGTACTGTGTATACTTCTCTTTCAGGCTTTCTTTTGGCTGCCTTTTTTTGCTTCTGCATCTGCAAATGTGTTCCCTTTTGTTTCAAAAGTCTCATTCCTTGTATGTGCTTGTATTTTAATTACGGCAACCTTGTGTGGTAATTGCAATGCTCTAAACAAGTCTCTTATTAGATTGGCATGCTGTATGTCCTTACCACTAGAAGTCTTGAAATCTCTGCTCTTCCATATTGGACCAAAGTCCTGCGTCACTCCCCAAGCATACCTGGAATCCGTGTAGATATTGGCAGTGGTTCCTTCTGCATATTCCAATGCTTTGGCGAGTGCTATCAGTTCAGCAGCTTGTGCTGACAGTATCGATGATAGTGGTCCTGAGTCAACTACTTCATTTTCTGTAGTCACTGCGTATCCAGTAAATGGTGATCCGTTATCATAATACCTGGAACCATCTACATAAAGTACATACACAGCATTAGACAAGGGAGAGTCCATAACATTTGGAAGAGTCTGTGCTTCCATATCCATAAGAGCGAGGCAATCATGTGAAAAAGAAAAATTGTGGTTAATATTTTCACCCAATTCATCGTCATCACCTTCACTATCACAATGTCTTTCTTCTGACGGCTCTTGTTCTTCACTATTATTCCCTCCTTTTGAATCTTGAGATTCATACATTAGGGGTAACAATGGATTTAATACTGTGCACCGTTTGATTTTGACATGTGAAGCACTTAACAATGCTACCTCGTACTTAGTGAGTCTGGCTGCTGAAAGGTGTTTTTACCTGTTGTATCGATTGTACTCTTTGAAATGCAGTGTCCTAAGAAAATTACCTTCTGTGCTGCTTGGAGCTTGGATTTGGACACTCTGCAGTCCTGCTGGGCCAAAAAGGTTAGTAGAGAAACAATTTCTTCTTTACACTGTTGTTCACTATCAGCAGCTATCAATAAGTCATCAACATACTGCAATAGTCAGGTAGTTTCAGGATATTGAGGTAACCAACCTTGTAAGACAGTTGACATTGCTTCAGAGAATTCTGAAGGGCTGGTGGCTCCTCCCTGGGGCAATCTGATCCAGCAGTATTGTGTTCTTTCATGCAGAAAATCCAGCATTTTCTGTGAATCGTTAGTTATTGGTACAGAAAAGAAAGCATTTGCTAGATCTATAACTGTAAACCACATTGATGTAACAGGAATTTGGTTCAGCAAGGTATGTGGGTTTGGGACAATAGGTATGTTCACAACCAGTCGTTTATTTATTTCTCTGAGATCGTGAATTAACCTGAATTCGGGAACTCCTCCCTCTTACTGTTCTCTTTCCTTGACTGGGAATAAAGGTGTGGTGAAAGGTCATCGACATTTCTTTACTATACCTTTGTCTTGGTATTCTTGTAATTGTTTTGTGATTGCTTTATTCTGTAACAAAGTCAAAGGATATTGTTTAACACATATTGGTAGTGTGTTAGGTTTTAGTATAAGTTGTACCAGAGCAACTTTTAACAGTCCCACATCAGTTTTTTCCCTTTGACCATATTTTCTCAGGTACATCCTTCAGCCACTGTGGTAGTGGTGCCTCATCTTGAGATGTGTTTTCACTTGGTTGTGTCAAAAACACCTATGCTGCTGCTTCTACCTGATTAGATATGTTGTCTGGAAGTTGACTGGTGCATTTCATCCCTTCTGGGGTGTATTTAATGCATGCTCTCATTAACTAATATGTCGGCACCCAGTAGATTTACAGGACAAGTGTTTGAAGTGAGAAACTCTATAGGGACAGGAGTACAGTCTTTGTTTACTTGTATCTTCAATTTTTTTTACTTTTTTTTAAGGTGTATGGGCTGTCCTGTCAACCCTGATGCTGTTACATAATCTGAGGTCACTTATTCTTGTGGTACTTGATCGTGTCTCAATACTGTTTGGCTTGCTCCTGTGTCAATTAGGCAGTCCAATTATTGACCAGTGGGCAGTGTAATTTGGACAGTAGTTCCAGGCAGCTTACCTTCTTCAGAGGTGTTTACAAGAACTGGGCAAGGTGTTGACAACAGGGAGCCATATCTTCATCTCTTTGCTGCTGCTGCCATTTCTTGTATTTCCTGCAGTCCTTCTTCATGTGACCTGGTAATTCACATCAAAAACATCTGCCAGTCATGTCCTCACCTTGATTCCTTTGTCTTGCACTTACTGTTTCTGTTCCTTTTGGCTGCTGGCTTACTTGCCATGTTCCTTTTCACTGTACCAGGTGTACAGTTACCTGAGGAGTCTTTTGGGCATTCTTTTCCCTTTTTTTTTCTGCTTCCTGGTCCTCCAGTCCTCCAAGTACCTGTAGCAAAGATTACATTTTCATAGACAATGCCTCAGGTCTGACTGTAAAGAGTTGGCTTCTTACCTCATTCTTTAAACCATTCAAAAACTTTGTTTTCAACATTCTTTGACCATCTGGGGTTTCTGTAGAAAAACCATCATTTTGTCTGGTCGTTAATTTATCCAAATACATCCTTACTGAATCATTTCTCTGTGTTATGTCTAGTGCTGCTGGTGCTTTTAATTTTTGTTTATGACACCACCATTGTACTCTGGCTAGAAATTCAAGACCAGTTATACGTATTTCTTTCTTCTACAGGGGGTGCAGGATGAGTAATAGCCCCCCTGTCACCTTCTGGTGCGCTTGCTGTAAACCCCTGCTGTTAATTATTTGAGTCATCACTCCCATTATTAGCACCTTCGGCAGTATTGGCATCAAAGTTTGGGTTAGGCACCCTTTGTATTCTGACTGGATACATATTAGTGTGAGAATGCAATACCTGCTTTTCCAATGTTATTCTCCTTCTCACCCTCTGATTTGTTGTTTCTCTTTAATGGACTGATATTGTGATCCTTCAACCGGCTTACCATCATTGGTATCTTGTAAACATTTTCCTGTAAGAATTATCTGTACAAGGAGGTGCATTAGATTCCACATTGCAAACACTGTCTCTCAGGATAATCATTTATTTCATTATTAGCAGACTGAGAATGGATTTGACTTGGAGTTTGAAACGTGATTGATGGAGTGTTACCTGCGTCCACTGGGGTCACTGAATGAGTTTCTAATTGCGAATGCCCCTTTTGTGCTGCTAACTGTACTATGTGACCTGCCTGTTGAGGTACTGGTGGTGTATCTGGTCTATTGTCTGGTTTCTGCAGTGGAGCTGTAGGGTCCACATAAGGCGGTGGCATGTCTAATACACCTGTACCTATGTGTGCATTCTCTCTTTTCTTTTTTTTTTTTTTTTTTTTCTCATCTCTAATGATACTGTATACCACATGTTAACCACATCTGCTTGTCCTTTTCTGCTTATCCATGCTTTATTGGTGTTTTGAAACCTTTTTCACTTTTCTGGATCTAGTGTGCCCTCTAATGGGAAACCTGCTCTGTCAAATATTTGTTTTTAAATATTTGTTGTCGATTTATTTTTATTTTTTTTTAGAAATTTCTTTACTTCTCTGTATTCCTGTACCTTTGTTGGGTTTTATAACCCAACAACCCTGCTAGCCTGTGCACCCTAGTATTCAGAATTGATCAATTTCTGAATATACTGTACTGTTGGGTTGCTTTACCGCATGCACTCTTATAGCAGTTATCTGTATTTTACAGAGAATTATACCTCAATACCACCGTTCAAAAACCTCTTAATTCCTTCTATTCTGGCTGAAAAATATTTGCATACTATACAAAGAAATATAATCAAACAACAATAATAACAATTGTGCAAATCTCTGTTGCAGCTGTAACCATTTTTGTTTTCTTATTTCATAATCACCAGAATATCCTTTTACAATTTCATTATGTAACCCAGGTGGTAATTTCTTTATACTGTACAGACAGATAGGCTTCCCTTCAAGGGGTATGTGATTAACTTGCCAATATAGTAACACTTGAGACCAAAAATACCCTATATTTTGCTGCAATATATATCCTTATTTAAATGCACATTTAACATACAATAATATTGCTTTGCATCCACAACACATTCAAAAACAGTTCTATCAATTACAGCTTCCAGTGTAGAACAGTATCATCAGAATGCTTTCTAAGTATAACAGCACATGAACAGTCTGAACAATAACCAAATGAATTATTAAAATACAATCGTGAGTACTTTTGACATATATTAAATGCAACCATATAGTTAGCGCTTTTTATGCTCTCAAACAGATATCTGGGTTCAGAAAATCTCTCTTACCATATACAGATGAACAGCTTTTAGATACACAACAAGAATGCTGGACAGAGAGTAAATCAGTGGAAAAAATCACAGCTGAATTTACTCACCGTACGGGTTTGAGCTGTCCGTGATTCCAGCTGGTGCTGCAAGCATTATTTGTCATCTGTATCGGTTGTCCGAGATCCCGGCTATTGGAGCCCCCACGTAATGTTAGGGTAATTTTACCTCTCCTTTATCAAGTCCCTTCAGATATCAGTGAGATAAGATGCTGGTTAACCAGGAGATCAGTAATCAAGACACAGACATGCCAATGCCAAGATGTATACTGAACTGTGCTCGTTTATTTCTGGCATACATTTATACATGAAAAAACGTTTGATCTGGTTATAGGATAGAAACACAAGATTGATATTTTCCTGAGTAAATATAAATCTTCTGACAAAGCTAGTTAGTTCTCTTCATGTCACTTTTATGGGTTCTTCTTATCATGGGTTCTTCTTATCATCTTTGCTGGCGCCAATACTCCCAATGCCATCATTCCTGTTCCCATGTCCTAGTACTCCCAATGCCATCATCCATTATCCCATGTCCTAGGCCTCCATCCGGGGTCTTTGAGATAGGTCAAGGCTGGAGCTGGTGATTATGCTGAATGTATTGTTAAGGCAAATACCAAGATTTTTTAACTCCTTCACATATCATTATTACCATCATAATTGAGGCCCTAAAACTGCTCTCACAACCCCTATACTGTGTCTATGGAGAGCTGGGATATTATATATGTATTATAGTACCCCAATACTGTGTGTATGGGGAGCTGGGATATTATATATGTATTATAGTACCCCTATACTGTGTGTATGGGGAGCTGGGATATTATATATGTATTATAGTACCCCTATACTATGTGTATGGAGAGCTGGGATACTATATATGTATTATAGTACCTCTTTACTATGTGTATGGGGAGCTGGGATATTATATATGTAGTATAGTACCCCTATACTGTGTCTATGGGGAGCTGGGATACTATAAATGTATTATAGTACCTCTATACTATGTGGATGGAGAGCTGGGATATTATATATGTAGTATAGTACCCCTATACTGTGTCTATGGGGAGCTGGGATATTATATATGTATTATAGTACCTCTATACTATGTGGATGGAGAGCTGGGATATTATATATGTAGTATAGTACCCCTATACTATGTGTATGGGGAGCTGGGATATTATATATGTAGTATAGTACCTCTATACTATGTGGATGGAGAGCTGGGATATTATATATGTATTATAGTACCCCTATACTATGTGTATGGGGAGCTGGGATATTATATATGTATTATAGTACCCCTATACTATGTGTATGGAGAGCTGGGATATTATATATGTATTATAGTACCCCTATACTATGTGGATGGAGAGCTGGGATATTATATATGTATTATAGTACCCCTATACTGTGTGTATGGGGAGCTGGGATATTATATATGTATTATAGTACACCTATACTGTGTCTATGGGGATCTGGGATATTATATATGTATTATAGTACCCCTATACTGTGTCTATGAAGAGCTGGGATATTCTATATGTATTATAGTACCCCTATACTGTGTCTATGGGGATCTGGGATATTATATATGTATTATATACTATGTGTATGGGGAGCTGGGATATTATATATGTATTATAGTACCCCAATACTGTGTATGGGTAGCTGGGATATTATATATGTATTATAGTACCCCTATACTGTGTATGGGGAGCTGGGATATTATATATGTAGTATAGTACCCCAATACTGTGTATGGGTAGCTGGGATATTATATATGTAGTATAGTACCCCTATACTGTGTGTATGGGGAGCTGGGATATTATATATGTATTATAGTACCCCAATACTGTGTGTATGGGTAGCTGGGATATTATATATGTAGTATAGTACCCCTATACTATGTGTATGGGGAGCTGGGATATTATATATGTATTATAGTACCCCTATACTGTGTCTATGAAGAGCTGGGATATTCTATATGTATTATAGTACCCCTATACTGTGTCTATGAAGAGCTGGGATATTATATATGTATTATAGTACCCCTATACTGTGTGTATGGGGAGCTTGGATATTATATCTGTATTATAGTACCCCAATACTATGTGTATGGGGAGTTGGGATATTATATATGTATTATAGTACCCCTATACTGTGTCTATGGAGAGCTGGGATATTATAAATGTATTATAGTACCTCTTTACTATGTGTATGGGGAGCTGGGATATTATAAATGTATTATAGTACCTCTATACTATGTGGATGGAGAGCTGGGATATTATATATGCATTATAGTACCCCAATACTGTGTCTATGGAGAGCTGGGATATTATATATGTATTATAGTACCCCTGTACTGTGTCTATGGAGAGCTGGGATATTATATATGTATTATAGTACCCCTATACTGTGTCTATGGAGAGCTGGTATATTATATATGTATTATAGTACCCCTATACTGTGTCTATGGGGATCTGGGATATTATATATGTATTATAGTACCCCTATACTGTGTCTATGGGGATCTGGGATATTATATATGTATTATAGTACCCCTATACTGTGTCTATGGGGAGCTGGGATATTATATATGTATTATAGTACCCCTATACTGTGTGTATGGGGAGCTTGGATATTATATCTGTATTAAAGTACCCCATTACTATGTGTATGGGGAGTTGGGATATTATATATGTATTATAGTACCCCAATACTATGTATATGGGGAACAGGGATATTATATATGTATTATAGTACCCCTATACTGTGTCTATGAAGAGCTGGGATATTCTATATGTATTATAGTACCCCTATACTGTGTCTATGGGGATCTGGGATATTATATATGTATTATAGTACCCCTATACTGTGTCTATGAAAAACTGTGATATTCTAGATGTATTATAGTACCTCTATACTGTGTGTATGGGGAGCTGGGATATTCTATATGTATTATAGTACCCCTATACTGTGTGTATGAGGAGCTTGAATATTATATATGTAGTATAGTACCTCTATACTGTGTGTATGGGGAGCTGGGATATTATATATGGATTATAGTACCCCAATACTATGTATATGGGAAACAGGGATATTATATATGTTTTATAGTACCCCTATACTGTGTCTATGGAGAGCTGGGATATTATATATGTATTATAGTACCCCTGTACTGTGTCTATGGAGAGCTGGGATATTATATATGTATTATAGTACCCCTATACTGTGTCTATGGGGATCTGGGATATTATATATGTATTATAGTACCTCTATACTGTGTCTATGGAGAGCTGGGATATTATATATGTATTATAGTACCCCAATACTGTGTCGATGGGGAGCTGGGATATTATAAATGTATTTTAGTTCCTCTATACTATGTGTATGGGGATCTTGGATATTATATATGTATTATAGTACCTCTTTACTGTGTGTATGGGGAGCTGGGATATTATATATGTAGTATAGTACCCCTATACTGTTTGTATAGGGAGCTTGGATATTATATATGTATTATAGTACCCCAATACTGTGTGTATGGGGAGTTGGGATATTATATATGTATTATAATACTCCTATACTGTGTGTATGGGGAGCTGGGATATTATATATGTAGTATAGTACCCCTATACTGTGTGTATGGTAAGCTTGGATATTATATCTGTATTATAGTACCCCTATACTATGTGTATGGGGAGTCTGGATATTATATATGTATTATAGTACCCCAGTACTATGTATATGGGAAACAGGGATATTATAAATGTATTATAGTACCTCTATACTGTTTCTATGGAGAGCTGGGATATTATATATGTATTATAGTACCCCTGTACTGTGTCTATGGAGAGCTGGGATATTATATATGTATTATAGTACCCCTATACTGTGTCTATGAAGAGCTGGGATGTTATATATGTATTATAGTACCCCTATTCTGTGTGTATGGAGAGCTGGGATATTATATATGTATTTTAGTACCCCAATACTGTGTCTATGGGGAGCTGGGATATTATATATGTATTATAGTACCCCTATACTGTGTCTATGGAGAGCTGGGATATTATATATGTATTTTAGTACCCCAATACTGTGTCTATGGGGAGCTGGGATATTATAAATGTATTATAGTACCTCTATACTATGTGTATGGAGAGCTGGGCTATTATATATGTATTATAGTACCCCAATACTGTTTCTATGGAGAGCTGGGCTATTATATATGTATTATAGTACCCCTATACTGTGTCTATGGAGAGCTGAGATATTATATATGTATTATAGAACCCCTATACTGTGTGTATGGGGAGCTGGGATATTCTATATGTATTATAGTACTCCTATACTGTGTATTGGGAGCTTGAATATTATATATGTATGATAGTACTCCTATACTGTGTGTATGAGGAGCTTGAATATTATATATGTAGTATAGTACCCCTATACTATGTGTATGGGGAGCTGGGATATTATATATGTATTATAATACCCCTATACTAGGTGTATGGGGAGCTGGGATATTATATATGTATTATAATACCCCTATACTATGTGTATGGGGAGCTGGGATATTATTAATGTATTATAGTACCCCAATACTGTGTCTATGGAGAGCTGGGATATTATATATGTATTATAGTACCCCTGTACTGTGTCTATGGAGAGCTTGGATATTATATATGTATTAAAATACCCCTGTACTGTGTCTATGGAGAGCTGGGATATTATATATGTATTATAATACCCCTATACTATGTGTATGGGGAGCTGGGATATTATAAATGTATTATAGTACCCCAATACTGTGTCTATGGAGAGCTGGGATATTATATATGTATTATAGTACCCCTTTACTGTGTCTATGGAGAGCTTGGATATTATATATGTATTATAGTACCCCAATACTGTGTCTATGGGGAGCTGGGATATTATATATGTATTATAGTACCCCTTTACTGTTTCTATGGAGAGCTGGGATATTATATATGTATTATAGTACCCCTGTACTGTGTGTATGGGGAGCTGGGATATTATATATGTATTTTAGTACCCCTATACTATGCGTATGGGGAACAGGCATATTATATCTGAAGCATAGTACCCCAATACTATGTATATGGGGAGCTGGGATATTATATCTGTATTATAGTACCCCATAACTATTTGTATGGGGAACAGGGATATTATATATGTATTATAGTACCCCTGTACTGTGTCTATGGAGAGCTGGGATATTAAGAAACCTAATCTTGACCCCACTTCTCCCTCTAACTATCGCCCCATATCACTACTCCCCTTTGCCTCCAAAATTCTCGAGAGGCTCGTCTGCAGCCGTCTCTCCTCCTACCTTTCTGTACACTCCCTCCTTGATCCTCTCCAGTCTGGTTTCCGCCCCCTTCACTCTACTGAAACTGCGCTGGCTAAAGTCATCAACGATCTCCTCTCTGCTAAAGCCAGGGGCCACTTCTCCCTTCTCATCCTCCTTGATCTCTCTGCTGCCTTCGACACCGTCGACCACCCCCTTCTCCTCCACACTCTCCAGTCCTTTGGCCTCTCCGGCCCAGTCTTGTACTGGTTCAGCTCTTACTTTGCTGACCGATCCTTCTCCGTCACCACCTCTGGGTCTCTCTCCCCCCCCGTCCACCCTTCCAGTCGGGGTCCCTCAGGGCTCTGTTCTGGGCCCCATACTCTTCTCTCTATACACCTCTTCCCTGGGTGAACTCATCAGCTCCTACGGCCTCAACTACCATCTCTACGCTGATGACACTCAACTTTACCTCTCCTCTCCTGATCTCTCTCCCTCCCTCCTCTCTAGGGTGTCTGCCTGCCTCTCTGCCATCTCCTCCAGGATGTCCTCTCGATTCCTCAAACTTAACCTCGCCAAAACAGAACTCATAGTCTTTCCTCCCTCTGACACCTCACCCCCTTCTGACCTCTCTATCACTGTCGACAACACCTCTATCTCCCCTGTCCCCCAACTTCGCTGCCTCGGTGTCATCCTCGACTCCTCTCTCTCCTTTGGCCCCCACATTCTCTCTCTTGCTAAATCCTGCCGCTTCCAGCTGCGTAACATCGCTCGCATTCGGCCCTTCCTCTCCCAAGATGCCACCAAATGTCTTATTCACTCTCTGATCATCTCCTGCCTGAACTACTGCAACCTTCTCCTCACTGGCCTCCCCCACTCTCATCTCGCTCCCCTTCGATCTGTACTTAACGCAGCCACTAGGCTTATCTTCCTTTCTTGCCGCTCCTCGTCTGTCTCCCCCCTCTACCTATCCCTTCATTGGCTCCCCTTCCCCTACAGAACCCTCTTCAAGCTTCTCACTCTTACATACAAGGCCCTCGCCAACTCCACTGCCCCCTACATCTCCACCCTCCTCTCTATTCATGCTCCATCCCGCCCTCTCCGATCTGCCAATGACCGTCGCCTCTCTTCCCCCCTGATCACCTCCTCCCATGCGCGTATTCAAGACTTCGCCCGCGCTGCCCCCCTCCACTGGAACAAGCTCCCTCCCTCTATCAGCACTTCCCCTAATCTGTCCAGTTTCAAACGGGCTCTAAAAACCCACCTTTTTCTTAAAGCCTTCCAGTCTCCCACTTAACTTCCTTCCTTATCTTCTGCCTCTTCCCCCTTCAACCACTTTCCCTTATCCTCCATTCCTCCTTCTCTCCCTCCCTCCCCCATGTCTCTCTTTCTGTGTACCCCACCCCTTAGATTGTACGCTCCTTTGAGCAGGGTCATCTCTCCTCCTGTCTCCACCACTTTTAACTCTGCTCTCCAGCTACCTAGCCCTCCTTCCCGAGGACCCTCTTCCCCCGTCCCCTCTTGCTCCCTCCTCTCCCCTCTGGGGGTTTCCCTGTCATCCGTGCCCTCCCTCTGCCCTCTAGCTGTGCTTTGAGCTCACTGAGTTACTGTGCTTATTGTTTACTGTACCGTGCTGCCTGACCTCGTATTGTTATTTCGTTTGTCCCTGTACGGCACTACTGACTCCTAGTGGCGCCTTATTATTATTATTATTATTATTATTATTATTATTATTATTATTATTTATTTTTATTTATATTTATTATAGTACCCCCTATACCGTGTGTACCTCTATACTGTGTTGTTGTACACCGATCAGTCACATTATTAATACCACTGACAAGTTAAGTGAGTAACATTGATTATCTGGTTACAATGGCACATGTCAAAAAGTGGGATTAGGCAGCAAGTGAACAGTCCGTTCTTGAAGTTGATGTGTTGGAAGCAGGAAAAATGGGCAACGTAAGGATCTGAGCGACTGTGACAAGGGCCAAAATGTGATGTGTAGACGGCTGGGTCAGAGCATCTCCAAAACGGCAGATCTTGTGGGGTGTTCCTGGTGTGCAGTGGTTAGTACCTACCAGAAGTGGTTCAAAGGAGGACAACCAGTGAACTGGCGACAGGGTCATGGGCACCCAGGGTCATTGATGCACGTGGGTAGTGTAGGCGCCCGTCTGGTCAAATCCCGCAGAAGCTACTGAAAAGTTAATGCTGGCTGTGACAGAAAGGTGTCAGATCACAACTTGCTGCGTATGGGCTGTGTAGTCACAGACTGGTCTGAGTGCCCATGCTGACCCCTGTCCACCGCAGAAAGAACCTACAATGGGCACGTGAGCGTCAGAACTGGACCATGGAGCAATGGAAGAAGGTGGCCTGGTCTGAGGAATTATGTTTTCTTTTGCATCATGTGGACGGCCGAGAGTGCGTGTGCGACGTTTACCTGGGTAAGAGAGGGCACCAGGATGCACTATGGGTAGAAGCCAGGCTGGCGGAGGCAGTGTGATGCTCTGGGCAATGTTCTGCTGGGAAACCTTGGGTCCTGACATTCATGTGGATGTTTCTTTGACATGTACCAGCTACCTAAACGTTGCAGACCAAGTACACCCCTTCATGGCAGCGGTATTCCCTGATGGCAGTGGCCTCTTTCAGCAGGATAATGCCCCTGTCACACTGCAGGAATTGTTCAGGAATGGTTTGAGGAACATGAAAAAGAGTTCAAGGTGTTGACATCTTTAGGATGTGCTTAAAAAACAAGTCCGAGCTACGGAGGCCCCACCTTGCAACTTACAGAACTTACAGGATCTGCTGCTAACGTCTTGGTGCCAGATACCACAGGACACCTTCAGAGGTCTTGCGGAGTCCATGTCTCGACGGGTCAGAGCTGTTTTGGCGGCACGAGGTGGACCTAAACAATATTAGGTGTTGGTTTTAATATTGTGGCTGATCAGTGTTTATGTATTATAATACTCCTACTCTGTGTGTGTTGGGAATTGGAATATTATATATAGGCATTATAATACCCTGACACTGCAATATTATTTCAGTTATGAGGTGATAATATGATATTTGTACAGATGCTCGGAAGCTGAGCAGAATCTCCCTGTCTGCCCCAGCACACGTCTGTCTTCCGACAGCTGACTGAAGAGCTGCTTGTTTAGTTTTATTTTTTTTGCAATATAATTTTTATTGAAAGAACAGGAAGTACAGATGGAAAGACAATCCGATAAGTAGTAGGATACAAACATTAAACATTATAGCGTTTGGGGTTCAACACTGCTTTTATAGCAACAAAAGTCTTAGACATATTCTGAAAAACTGGAGATAACTGTAGTAATATAATAATAACCTTATTGAGTAAAGCAACCCAGAAACAATAAAAAGATGGTAAACTATCTGTGCAGAAAGGAGGAGTACATACTCCAGAATAACACATTTATAATGTAACAACAAGGTGGTATAGAGGGTAAAGGGGGCAGGAGAATGGAAGGTCTCCGGGGTCGGTAGCCCAATCGTTAATGGAGGGCGTTATGTGGTTGGAATCCCATACATGGGTGTCAGGGTAATTAAAGAACACTACAATTATCATCATAGATGGGAATTACTTCGTTGGATAAGGTTGCATGTGAGTCTGTGTTTTGAAACTATCTGATCCATATGGTAGAATGGCCTGTAAGCCGGTCTGAGGATGACAGCACTAAGTCATCCATGTGTCTGTACAACTCGGTGATTGTGAACCGCCCCTTAAGAGTTGTTGGAGAGGAGGATCTCTAATGGGAGCTGCTAGTTTATTAATAATGAAGATCAGCAATTTTATTAACCAGTGCGTAGTGCCAGGAAGCGCCAGTCCAGTGCCCATTCTCGGCCATTTATGTATTTAAGCCAAGGATGGGGAATTAAAGGCCCTGCAACCAGGGCCGGTGCTAGGGTCCACGGCGCCCTAGGCTAGTGCCTAATGGGAGCGCCGGGCCTGCCTGCACCCCTGCTGCATGATCCATTTCCCACCGTGCTCTGTTCTTTTTACTTATCGGTCAAATAATTGCTGTAAAAGTGTCTCTTATTAAATCATTTCATACTGTACAGGTAACTGTAATAGGAAAATAATAGGTTTGTATCACGTCGAGATGGGTCCCGGAATGGGACCTCAATGCCCAGCGGTGTAGAAATCTGAGGAATTAAGTACCAAGAGAGGTGAACGTAAATGATAATAAACACAGAATATATTCCTGGAAGCAAAGAGCCGACCTCCTGTAATCATTCACAGATAGGACACTGTTGATGAATGATATCTCGATTTCTTATATGAAAATAAATCAGAATCTCTGATTCCAGTTCCCCCATACGTTCATCTTGTGCACCCCTATGTGGGGTGTTTTGTCTCATATTTAATATATACATTTTGTTCCTTCCATGTCATAGGGCTCATTTCTATGTATTATACTTGGTGTAGTGTTTCATGAAGCTGCTTAGACTCTTGTTCTCTTTCCAGGTATCCTTTGAATAATGCAGTGACATTCTGCACAGGAGACACATCCCCCGAATGACTGTTCTGCTGGAACGGACATCAACGCACCACAAACCCTGAAGCCTTCTTTTTCCTTTCCCCCAGCATGTCAGAGGGCTGGCCTCCCGCACAGGCCCCACCGCTCTCATTGCAGCCTACCCAACAGCATCCCATCGCCCTCGGGGAGCACCCCAACCCAGGCTCTGCCGAGAACCCACTGGGCTGTGCCGTGTATGGTATTCTGCTACAACCAGAGCTTGGGGTCCAGCATCCTCCCTTACCACCCAGCGAGCCCCTACACAAATGTGGGTTATGTGGGCATGACCTCTCTCACCTCACCAACCCACAGGAACATCAGTGCATGCCCTCTGTGAGTCAGGACCGTTCCTTCCAATGCACCCAGTGTCTGAAGATCTTTCATCAGGCAACCGAGCTTCTGGAACACCAGTGTACACAGGTCGAGCAAAAACCTTTTGTTTGTGGTGTCTGCAAAATGGGGTTCTCGCTCCTGACCTCACTCGCCCAGCACCACAATGCCCATAACGAGAGTTCCCTAAAATGCTCTATCTGTGAAAAAACGTATAAATCCCCGGATGCGGATAGAGCCTGTTTGCCCACTGGACCCCCTCCCCTAACCACCACTGCCCAGTCATTGCATGACTCACATGACAGACCTTTCAATTGCACCCTGTGCCACAAACCATTCAAACACCTATCAGAACTATCTCGTCATGAGCGCATTCACACCGGGGAGAAACCATACAAGTGCACGCTGTGCGATAAGAGCTTCAGCCAGTCCTCGCACCTTGTGCATCACAAGCGGACGCACAGCTCTGAGCGCCCCTACAAGTGCACAGTATGTGAGAAGAGCTTTAAGCATCGTTCCCACCTCTTACGGCACATGTATGCCCACGCTGGAGAGCAGCTCTTCCAATGCCAGACATGTCAGCTGCGATTTAAGGAATCTTCGCAGTTACTGCATCACCCGTGCACGCCAGCAGGAGAGCGACCCTTCCGGTGCGCCGCCTGTCAAAAGACTTTTCGTCGCCCATCTGACCTGAGACAGCATGAGCGGACACACAGCGAGGAGCGTCCCTTTCACTGCGACCTGTGTCAGATGAGTTTTAAGCAACAGTACGCACTCATGAGACATCGACGCACTCACAAAACCGAGGATCCCACCAACTGCACTTTGTGTGATAAGGGTATGGTGTATAACCAACACGCGGCAGAGAGCATCTTCAAATGCAATGCTTGCCAGCGGGGCTTCAACCAGTCGCAGGAGTTGTTAAGACACAAGTGTGGACAAAGCAGTGCAGAGCGGCCGTTCCAATGCAGTGTGTGTCACAAGACTTACAAGCGCTCGTCTGCCCTACAGAAACACCAGGCCGCACATTGTTCAGAGAAGCCGCTGCGATGTACGGCCTGTGAACGGCGCTTCTTCTCCTCCTCGGAGTTTGTGCAGCATCGCTGTGACCCAGCCAGAGACAAACCTCTCAAGTGCCCGGACTGTGAAAAACGTTTCAAATATGCATCAGACCTTCAGAGACACCGGCGGGTACACACGGGGGAGAAACCCTACAAGTGCCTGTCGTGTGACAAAAGTTTTAAGCAGCGGGAGCATCTGAACAAGCACCAAAGTGTCCACAACAGAGAGCAGCAGTACAAGTGTCTGTGGTGTGGGGAGAGATTCCACGACCTGGGCCAGCTTCAGGAACACAGTGCCCAACACACAGCGGATGGGGCGTTCCAAGTGGCTGCCTGTCTGCCATGACTACTGTAATAACCGGCTCCCCTCACCGGGCAGCATTACCAGTATCTATAGACCTGTCACTGAGTAAAGGGGAAGGGATCAGTGTAAGTAGGTGCAGAATAGCATGGCAGAGAGGACCCATATTACAGACTTTACTGGTGCATTTCATTGCAGTACAACTAAATCCACACCATGCACATCCTTGTACAAAATCTCCATATTAGAAGACAATAGAGACCCTACTCCCATCCTTAATGTTCTCACAGTTTCATTCACAGATCCACATTATAATGGCCTCCCATACATTATACCAGCACAACCCACATAACATATCACCACAGTGACCCCTTGCAGGGCCTATGCAGAGAATAAATGTACAATACAGCCCCCATTCTCTTGTCACTAGTGTACAATACAGCCCCCATTATCGGATGGCTAGCGTACAATACAGTCCCCATTATCGGATGGCTAGTATACAATACAGTCCCCATTATCGGATGGCTAGCGTACAATACAGCCCCCATTATCGGATGGCTAGTATACAATACAGTCCCCATTATCGGATGGCTAGCGTACAATACAGTCCCCATTATCGGATGGCTAGCGTACAATACAGTCCCCATTATCGGATGGCTAGCGTACAATACAGTCCCCATTATCGGATGGCTAGTATACAATACAGTCCCCATTATCGGATGGCTAGCGTACAATACAGTCCCCATTATTGGATGGCTAGCGTACAATACAGTCCCCATTATTGGATGGCTAGTGTACAATACAGTCCCCATTATCAGGTGGCTAGCGTACAATACAGTCCCCATTATCGGATGGCTAGCGTACAATACAGTCCCCATTATCGGATGGCTAGTATACAATACAGTCCCCATTATCGGATGGCTAGCGTACAATACAGTCCCCATTATCGGATGGCTAGTATACAATACAGTCCCCATTCGGATGGCTAGCGTACAATACAGTCCCCATTATTGGATGGCTAGTGTACAATACAGTCCCCATTATCAGGTGGCTAGCGTACAATACAGTCCCCATTATTGGATGGCTAGTGTACAATACAGTCCCCATTATCAGGTGGCTAGCGTACAATACAGTCCCCATTATCAGGTGGCAAGTAGAGATGCTCAGGCTTGGTTCTCCGAGAACCGAACATACCCGAACTTAGCAGATCCGAGTACCGAGAGTCGCACATCCTTGGATTTGAAAACGAGGCAAAACGTCATCATTACGTCGTCGGATCTTGGATCTCTCGAGTTTTGGAATCCTTTTTAAGATCCAACATAGTGGGGGGTAGAAGGGAGGACGGACCCCCATTTTTATTTTCTGCCCCTTCTGTGTGCTAATGTGTCCTAGATGTGCTGGGAACTGCCGTGTGTTTGTGTCATTGCTCTGTCGCTTACCATCCAGCCAGGTCGCTGCAGTATTTGTTTAAAAGTGTATGAAAATAATATTGTGGTCTGTGAGGTGGTCAAAAATAACTGCAAATGACATTAAATTAGTGTTATTGAGGTTAATAATAATGTAGGAACAAAAAAAAGAGCAAAATTATGTGATTTTAGGATTTTTTGCTAAACAATCCAAAACACACGAGGGCGGTTTTGCTAAAGCCAAAACACAAAGCTAATCCAGATCCAAAATGAAAACCAGTTCACGGGGGTCAGTGAGCATCTCTAGTGGCTAGTGTGCAATACAGTCCCCATTATCGGGCGGCTAGTGTGCAATACAGTCCCCATTATCGGGCGGCTAGTGTGCAATACAGTCCCCATTATCGGGCGGCTAGTGTGCAATACAGTCCCCATTATCGGGCGGCTAGTGTACAACGCAGTCCCCATTATTGGTGCAGTAGTGTTATCTGGTGGCTAGTAGACAACATAACTTTTCTTAACCCATGGCCAGTGTACAATACAGCCTCTGTTCTTTGATAGTGTACAATAAAGAGCACATTTTCTGCTGACTAGGATACAATATCTGTATCAAAGACAAGGGGGGGGGGGGTGGTATTACAGGGGCTTTCTGCAGGTCCACAAATATTAATTAAAATTCAAAAACCTTATTTCATTTGTATCATATCATTAAAAAGATCTTCCAAACTAAACAGAAAACAAATGTTGTAATACTTTATCATTTTACTGTCTTTAACCAGCTATTAAATATTAAGTAGGAAGGTTTGTTAAAGTGTGAAAGTGTCAATATACCCAGTGGAAGCTATAGTGAAACATACGTCTGTAGCATCACAAGACTCCAGTTAGCAGCTCTGTTAGTGTATGCGGAAGATAGTTATAGGTGTAGCGAGGAAACAGATACAATCTCTATAAATAGATATAATAAGTCTAAGTCATAATAAAATCATCGCCGTATTCAATGATTTTTACTGCCGAGTACGGTCTTAAGGGTTTGTAAATTCACAGTGAACATCAAGTGAATAAAGACAGAAAGGTGATATTTACATTGATAATAATAATCTAACTAGAAGTATAACGTAATCACTACCTGAGACAGATATCTAAGCAGAAGTGACAATGAATCTAACGGTGACATGAATGACATGAGATAATAACACAGCAGCTATTGGCTATAACCCCACAACAGAACTTTCAGTTATTGTCAACTTGAAATTTTTAATACACCCGTATACCTTATGTTGTCACTATCTTTAACTATCTATTAAATATTGCTAATAAGTATTACAACATTATTTTTCCGTGTAGTTTGGCACATATCTTTAATGAAATAAAGCATTTGATTTTGAATAAATTTTTGTGGCCCTGTAGAGAGCCCCCGAAACAGACCCCCCCACCTTTAATATACAGTAATGATGACAGAGGAGCACCTGCTGAAATATCCGGGAGACTCACACATTTTTGGGAGTTCTCCCGGACTCCCAGGAGAGCAGGGCGACCTCCCGCATCCTGCCCACTTAGTTAGGGAAGTGAATGGGGGCGAGGCTAATCAAGTCGTCCTGACCCCACCCACCCTGCTGATGAACTGGTGGTATAGTTTAGCAGTGGGACGGGGCCTAATGGCGCCATTCGTGTGTTATACAGTTAGTGGCTCCATAATAAGATTGAAGTAAAGATAAAGGGCCACAATGTTCAACATTTGATCTAATCTGATATATTGATCCAGAAGAAGCAAAACAAACTCCTCTGAGACAGCTTCCAGGTCAGCCTCGCTCGGGAGAAATCCCTTCCACACCCCAGTAATGGTGGTGGATAAATTCCTTGGCTCAGTCACCTTCGTAATGTCCTTCATTAATTATAGCTGTAGTGAAAAAGACTCCAATCCATTCCTAAATTATTTTTATACAATCTTTGTTTTTGAAAGTAACAAAACAGATAAAAAAAATGTAGAAAGAATCTTTCTTTTTGTATATTCTGTTAGTGACTTTCTCACCACCATCATGTGATAAGGGATTCTGCAGCTTAACTACCCTTACAGTAAAGATTCCTTCCCACTCTGATGATGAAACTGTCTTTCCTGTTTGTCATTGATCCACCCTTGTCCTCTGTATGGTCCTTGGTGCGACAAGTCCATTTGCCAGTTATTTGTATTGCCCGCTAATATATTTTATATTCCATTAAATCTGTAGGTAGCATAGCTGTTACCATGGCCCAGATGCATACCCTACATTTATCTACATTAATTACATCCGACATGTCTAAACCTAGTTTTCCATTTTGGCACAATCCTTCTATTACACGTTACTATCCTGCGCTGTGCTAATCACCCTACGTAGTGTAGAGACATCTGCAGATAGAGACATGGCACTCTCTACGTTGTCTTCAAGGTCATTTATAGAACGGTCCAATACTGATCCCAGTGACACCAATCATAACTTTATCCCCGTCCCAATATGTCCCATTTCAAATGACCTTCATCTTCTATACTACCCATGTACTTACTGCATCCCATAGACTTAGTACCAGCATCCTATGTATGACTGTGGAACAATATAACAATATTACAGTATCACTTTCACAGAATTCAAATCTATCTATCAGTTGTGTTCTCAGCATCCAGTTTGAGAGTTCACTTCCTCATAAAACCTCATTATCTTTGTTAGGTATGATTAGTCTTTCATAAAGCCTCGCTGACACTGTATTATCACATTATTTGCTACAATATATTTTAGGATCACTACTAATAATTCACCCATAGCATCAGTCCGTCTTACAGGTCTATCATTTCCTGGTCCAGAATCTGTTCACTTTTTAAAGATTAATATAACAACAATGTTGTATCATTTATTGAGCGTAGTGTATTTAGCACACCTGAGAGGATGCAGCCTGTGTCCTAATCTTGTCTAGGTGTAACTGAGCATTGGGGTCTATGTTATAATGGCTGGCATACATCTACCGCTACACAGCCTATGTCCTACTGTACTTTCCTTCTTTGTGAAATGCAGATGAAAAAACATGTATCATAGATCAGCTTTATGTTCTAATAATGTTTCCTATTTTATCATATATTGGCACAATATTGTCAGTTTTATTTTTCTTCCTATGTATCAACTTGGATAAAGTTTTGGGATAATATTTGCAATCTTTCGCAGTCCATGTTCCATTCAGCCTTCTAGAAACCTGGTTTTCTATTTACATGTTCCTGGTATCTCTGTCATGCATTCAGTCCATTCTAGTGTTAACAATCTAAATGCTCTCTTTTGTTTTTATTATGTAACCACATTGGTTGCCTTTTAATCCTAGAAATGTTGATGCCATGCGGTATGTACTTGCAACTGTATTTATTTTAAATATTTTTAAAAATTCACCATTTTGTCTCTGTTCTTTTATTAAAGAGTCCACACTCCCAGTCTCCAAAGCTTCAGTCATTCTCTGAGCTTCAAGTGTACAATTACTTGACGCCAGGAATTCGTTAGATCCTCCATCTAAACATTGGTATGTGTCTTTATAATCGATCACTGGATGCTAGATTTCCATACATAGGGGTTTATATGTTACAGTGGTCACATAATATTTTTGTGTACTTTGTGTCGACTTCCCTGTTTTTGATCCTTCCTCTTTCTTCTTTTTGTATCCCCCTTACCTTTGAATTTTCATACTAAAACTAATGCGGAAAACATCTTCAGCAGACACTAACCTTGAGGCCACACGTATTTCACACATACCACAACAGATATATCTACTCTTAGGGCTAGATTTACTAAACTGCAGGTTTGGAAAAGTGGAGATGTTGCTTATAGCAACCAATCAGATACCAGCTTTCATTTATTTAGTGCATTCTACAAAATGACAGCTAGAATCTGATTGGTTGCTATAGGCAACATCTCCACTTTTTCAAATCCGCAGTTTAGTAAATATACCCCTTAGTAGCCAATATCAGAGAAGCTAGATTCACCATTTACCCTTCCAGAACTTCACCGGGCTTGTTACAGACAAGTACTGGGAAAGTCCAGGCTCGGATGGTTTTCCTGTCCATTACCATAAAATCTTTCGGCAGTAAATGCTTCCTTACTGTATATCTGATTCTGCTACATCTTCTCCTCAGTCTTTTATTGCTCATGTTACTTATCCTGCCCAGACCAGGACAGAATCCCCAAGTTACAGACCTCTGTTCCCGTTCAATGTTCAATGTTGTATGTAAAGGAGCTGCCTATAGCAGATGGGGTTGTGAGCCTTAGGGACAACATCCCCAAAGTTATCAATCTCATTCACCAGGTGATTTCCAAAGTAATCCCTCGCTCTTCTACTGATACGGAGAAAGCATTCGGACAGGATGGACTGGTTGGTCATGGAACTGTCCTGGGCAGAGGGGTCTTAATAATGGACATCCTATAAAAGAGACCCCTCTGTCCAGATTGAGATGTTTATAGATTTGTTTAGTGTCACTAAAGGAACTTGACACGGTTGTCCACTTTCCCCGCTCAACGTCATGATCTGTATGATTTCCTGGTGCAGGTCATCCTCTCAAATACAACATTTTGGGGGTAATAACACCACAGATCTGCCTTGTTTGCAGATGACTTTCTAGCCATTATTACGCAACTTTCCATTTCTTTCCAAGACCAGAATAAGGAAATTGACAACTTTAATGACAAATCAAAGGTTCTCCATGTAACGCTCCCTGATACAATGGTTTCTGCCTTCACATGTAAGTGTCAAGACTAATAAATGAAATACTGGGGGCTGAATATTCCATCTGCTCTGATGCGCTTGGTTCTCACCCCTGGTCATCTCCTTGTTTAAAAGACTTGACAGTTGGCAACAGAACTACTTGGTTATGCTATGACAGTATTGGTTTTGTTAAAATGAATATTCTTCCTTATTTCCTATATCTCATCCTATCATTACTTATCTAACCTTTTATTATATACACTTCAGAGCCTTTGCTCCACATTCACCTAGTGAAAGTGTTGGGCTATTAAAGCTTTTCCCTTGTTTCAAATCCAAAGTGGTCTTCAAGTCCCCAGCTTCAATTTATACTACCAGGCAGTGCTATGGAATCACATTGTGGTCAAGCCTTATAATCCACCCTCCATGTTGTTTGTAAGGGGGGGATTGGTTGTCCTGGATGTGGTTCTCCTCTCCTGTGTATAAACTAATGGGGACAATGATGTAAACTTCCTGAGCTAATACAACAACTTTGCATTGTGGGATGAAGAAATGATGAGACCTGTCTGTGATATCCGTTTATTTAAGCTGTAATTTATCTGTTCGATCTCTCTTCCAGCATCCCAATCTCCTCTTCCCCTCCGCTCAGTCAGTGCCAGGGTCTCATGTATGTGTTGCTGCTAATGACAAAATAAAGATGTCACACCAGAGAGTTACAGAACTTGTCCCATGTAATGTACGTTACTTATACAATCTGACTGCGTGACCTGGGTGGGATCTGTGTACCGACCCTTCTGTAAGTCTGAAATCACATTGTGCTGGTCCTGGGCTTGTTTTCGAAGTGGCAATTCATTAAAATGTGTCACATCAAATGACTAATATAAGCCAGTCCATTTGGCATCAGAAAAATCATGTGTTAAATGATAAATATACTGCTTGTTTGTTAATATAATTTACAGCCACTTTCTGTGTTGCAGTTTATAGCTGCTTCTCGTTTTATTTATATATATATATATATATATATATATATATATATATATATATATATATATATATATATATATATATATATATATATATATATACATATACATATATATATATACATATACATATATATACATACATACATACACACACACACACACACACACACACACACACACGAGTTGCTTCCCTAGACATTGTTGGATAAGTAGACTGTAAGCCTCATACGGGGCTGTACTCATGTCTGCAGCAAGTCTCCAAGGTGAATATCCTGTGGCACGTTACAACAATGGAGTTGGGGGAAATCTGCAATATCTCCATTAATAACTCCACTGACTCTGAACTTTTCTCCCTCTCTTCCTACTTTGTCTTCTCCCAGTCAACTTCCACCCACTGTAAGAGTCACTCCCTTGATCGCGTCTTCTCCCACCTATGTTCTATCTCCCCTTCCAACCTCAACCCCCTTTCCTTCAGTCTCTCCCCGTCCCCTCTATTCATGTGCTCTCAATGTCATCCCAAAGCTTTTTATCCTGCCCTCTATTCTCCTACAATTGGACTACTCCTCTATCCTGTCATCTGTGATGCCCTAATCTGGGTGACTCCTCGTATAACTGCGTTGTCACCTCACCTCCTGTCACCTCTCAGATATGGTACTCCAAGCATACCCGTTACTTTCAGAAATGTTCCCATACTGCTCAACGCTGTTAGAGGAAATCCCACTGTAACATTGACTGCCTCCACTTCTAATGTCTTCCAGCACTGCCTTCTCTCTAAGCAAACCTAGCTTAAGCCTCTAACATCCACCCAGTCTTTCAGTCCCTGTTGTGTCTTTCCCATCTTAAAGTTCCTTCCTCTGTCCATTCCTCCTCTTTTCCTTTGTGGCCCTTGCGTTTGCCACCACTTCACCGCTAACTCTGGGAATGAGGTCCATGCTCTTTTGTCATCTTCTCCCCCCTCTACCTGCCCCCTTGATCCCATCCCCTCTCACCTTCTCTGCTTCTTCTCTCTGAACCCTCCCTGCATCTAACCCACCTCTTCAACTTATCTGTCTCTACAAGCATCTTCCCCTCATCCTTTAAAGACGCTCTTATCTCACCCATCCTCAAAAAAACTTCCCTTGACCTTACACCTTTCTCTTAACTATCAGCTATTTGCCTACAAACTACTTGCGTGGCTTGTCTATAATACCTCACAAGCTTCCTCTTTTCTCTATAGCCTTCTCAACCCTCTCTAATCTGGCTTCCATCCCCTCCACTCCACCGAGTGTACCCTCATTAAAGTCACCAACAATCTTCTCTCTACTAAGTCATTTCCTTGCTCATCCTCCTGGACACCTCACCTGTTTCTACCTCCATCCACTCCTCTCCCTCTACTTGTTGGAGTCCCAGAAGACTCCGCTCTTGCTGTATACCTCCTCTCCGTGAATTAAACGACTCCTTCGCTCTCCAGTCCTCTATGCCACTGATACCCAAATCTCCCTCTCCCCCGACATCTCATTTCTCATGTGTCCAGGTATCAGCCTGCTGCCTCCTCACGGATGTCCCTCATCATCCTCTAGAGTCTCCAAACCTCTTCACTCTCTCTATGGACAACACTACGGTCTCCTCATGTCCGCTGCCTGGCTGTCACCCTTACGCCATCCTCTGCTTCACTCCTCACATCGTCTCACTCCTAAGCTTCAAAACCTCACCAGGATAAGATCCTTTCTCAACCACACTCTCATCCCCTTTCGTTTACTGCAACCTCCTTCTTTTTGGCCTGTCTCTTACCCGTTTCTCCCCATTTCAAACCATCCTCAATCCCGTGACTAATTTACCCCTCCTGGAGCACCGCACTCTCCCATTTGCTATACTTGCTCACCATGCTTTACATAATCCAAATTAGGCACTCACGCTCACTTCCATCTCCGACCTCATCTCACTCCACACTGCCTCCCACCCTCTCCACTCTGCCAATGACCGGTGCCTCAGCATGCCACTGTTATCCATGTCTATCTCCAAGCCTCTGCCTGTCCCCGCTGCATTAGTTACGTAGTCAGCGCTGATGGCTGGAAAACCACTCACCTGTATGAAGAGCCAAACATGCGGAAGGTGTTTCTGTAGAAAGAAGAGAGGTAGGTGTTAGAGGGTTCACTGGGGTGACAGTGGGAACGGGGTGGTGTTAGAGGGCTCACTGGGGTGACAGGGAAGGGACAGTGTTAGAGGGCTCACTGGGGTGACAGAGGGAACGGGGCAGCGTTAGAGGGCTCACTGGGGTGACAGAGGGAATGGGGCAGCGTTAGAGGCTCACTGGGGTGACAGAGGGAATGGGGCAGCGTTAGAGGGCTCACTGGGGTGACGGAGGGAACTGGGTGGTGTTAGAGGGCTCACTGGGGTGACAGAGGGAACGGAGTGGTGTTAGAAGGCTCACTGGGGTGACGGAGGGAACGGGCGGTGTTAGAAGGCTCACTGGGGTGACAGAGGGAACGGGGCGGTGTTAGAGGGTTCACTGGGGTGACAGAGGCAATAGGGCGGTGTTAGAAGGCTCACTGGGGTGACAGAGGGAACGGGGCGGCGTTAGAGGGCTCACTGGGGTGACAGAGGGAACGGGGCGGCGTTAGAGGGCTCACTGGGGTGACAGAGGGAACGGGGTGGTGTTAGAAGGCTCACTGGGGTGACAGAGGGAACGGGCGGTGTTAGAGGGTTCACTGGGGTGACAGAGGGAATAGGGCGGTGTTAGAAGGCTCACTGGGGTGACAGAGGGAATGGGGCAGCGTTAGAGGGCTCACTGGGATGACGGAGGGAACTGGGCGGCGTTAGAGGGTTCACTGGGGTGACAGAGGGAACGGGGTGGTGTTAGAGGGCTCACTGGGGTGACGGAGGGAACGGGGCGGTGTTAGAGGGCTCACTGGGGTGACGGAGGGAACGGGGCGGTGTTAGAGGGTTCACTGGGGTGACGGAGGGAACGGGCGGTGTTAGAGGGCTCACTGGGGTAACGGAGGGAACGGGGCGGTGTTAGAAGGCTCACTGGGGTGACAGAGGGAACGGGGCGGTGTTAGAGGGTTCACTGGGGTGACAGAGGGAATAGGGTGGTGTTAGAAGGCTCACTGGGGTGACAGAGGGAACGGGGCGGCGTTAGAGGGCTCACTGGGGTGACAGAGGGAACGGGGTGGTGTTAGAGGGCTCACTGGGGTGACAGAGGGAACGGGGTGGTGTTAGAAGGCTCACTGGGGTGACAGAGGGAATAGGGCGGTGTTAGAGGACTCACTGGGGTGACAGGGAACGGGGCGGCATTAGAAGGCTCACTGGGGTGACAGAGGGAATAGGGCGGTGTTAGAGGGCTCACTGGGGTGACAGGGAATAGGGCGGTGTTAGAGGGCTCACTGGGGTGACAGAGGGAATAGGGCGGTGTTAGAGGGCTCACTGGGGTGACAGGGAATAGGGCGGTGTTAGAGGGCTCACTGGGGTGACAGAGGGAACGGGGTGGTGTTAGAGGGCTCACTGGGGTGACAGAGGGAACGGGGTGGTGTTAGAAGGCTCACTGGGGTGACAGAGGGAATAGGGCGGTGTTAGAGGACTCACTGGGGTGACAGGGAACGGGGCGGCATTAGAAGGCTCACTGGGGTGACAGAGGGAATAGGGCGGTGTTAGAGGGCTCACTGGGGTGACAGGGAATAGGGCGGTGTTAGAGGGCTCACTGGGGTGACAGAGGGAATAGGGCGGTGTTAGAGGGCTCACTGGGGTGACAGGGAATAGGGCGGTGTTAGAGGGCTCACTGGGGTGACCTTAGAGGGCTCACTGGGGTGACAGAGGGAACGGGGTGGTGTTAGAGGGCTCACTGGGGTGACAGAGGGAACGGGGTGGTGTTAGAGGGCTCACTGGGGTGACAGAGGGAACGGGGCGGCGTTAGAGGGATCACTGGGGTGACAGAGGGAACGGGGCGCTAGATCTGCCTATATCTTACGTTGTTTCCACAGGGAGCGGTCTCTGACCATGGTGATCCAGTGTCAGGTTTTGCTGCAGGCAGTACTAGAGGAAAGAGAAGAGACCTATCACCCTCTAACACTACATGTAGATTTCTCACTGTATGATGAGTGCTACAATCGGCCCTGAGATCGGGGGCTCCTCTAGGATATGCAGAGGGCTGTATAGTGTCCAGGGGGAAGGCGAAGTGAGCAGCTCACAACCAATCGTATACATAGGCTAGAATTTCCGGCTTGACTATAGGAGACAGTAATACAAATGTAATGTGAATATATGGCTGCAGCTCCATATGATATAGGTGTGATGCTAATGATTTATGTACTATCAGCTGGAGGGTCAAAATGTAATCAACCAATCAAAGCGTCTAACTAGTGCTGCCGACAGACATCATTAGTACATATCGCTGCGACTCCTGAAACGCTAATCACTGTTACGTGAACCTGTCCTTACACCTCTGTGTCCCTGTTCTACCCCCCAGGAGACAGAAGTCAGCGATACGTAAAAGTCTACAAATGGACATATGTCTGCACAGCGCAGTATGGAAATCAGTATCTGGGCCATCTTTTCCATTGGGCACGATGGGCAGGTGCCTGGGGGCCCCATAGACAGGGCTCTTAAGTAAAATAAATAATCCTGCAAAAAAAAATAAATCCTGCAAAAATAAATAAATATATATATATATATATATATATATATATAATACACATATATAGAGGTAGGGGCCCCGCTGCACTGCTTTGCCCGGGGGCCCATAATGTTGTCAAGGTGGCCCTCATCAGTATATTATGCAAAAATACAGCAGCTGAGGAAGCAGCAGTGCTATCCTGGGAGAGCATGTAGTGGGACCTGGAGACAGAATTATAAGGGTATTGGGGACCTCTGTGGGATAGATTGGGTAGTATTATTATTGGGGGCACCTATGGGGTAGTATTGGTATTGGGGGCACCTCTAGGGTACGGATCAGGTAATAATGATGCTCAGGGAACCGCTAGGTTCAGGGTTATAGAGATAATTGGAAGTGAATGCAGTAACACGTATCTGTATAAGAAATATTGTTTTTCTCTTACCTTCCAGGAACGAGAGACCTTGGGGGACAGGCAGCTTACCACACGACCTCTGTACCCTAACACTGTACATAAGAGACATGACATCATTTGTGAGTTATTAAATATTAGCTATTGGTAACCAATGCGAGGATGAGACAGAGCCGGAGTGGGAGAATAGTCATTTATTATTCCTGGACATAGTCACTGCAACAACTGTGCAGCATATACCAATCTGTATCTCAGAGGATAGGGGGAACAGAGCAATGTTCTGCAGATCTCTAGAGAGGTCAGTAATGTAATAATCTGTAGAATATATCACTATGTATCTGTCAGGGGGTAGATGGAGCAGAGCAATGTTCTGCAGATCTGTAGAGAGGTCAGTAATGTAATAATCTGCAGAATATATCACTATGTATCTGTCAGGGGGTAGACGGAACAGAGCAATGTTCTGCAGATCTGTAGAGAGGTCAGTAATGTAATAATCTGCAGAATATATCACTATGTATCTGTCAGGGGGTAGACGGAACAGAGCAATGTTCTGCAGATCTCTACAGAATTCAGTAATGTAATAATCTGTAGAATATATCACTGTATCTGTCAGGGGGTAGACGGAACAGAGCAATGTTCTGCAGATATCTAGAGAGGTCAGTAATGTAATAATCTGTAGAATATATCACTATATATCTGTCAGGGGGTAGGGGGAACAGAGCAATGTTCTGCAGATGTATAGTGATGTTAGTAATCCATCATTCTGTAAATTATGAATATATAGAATAAATGGTAGACTACAAACAAATAATCTGGTTAATAGACATTTATATCTTAATACTTTTCATATATACAATGGTCTGCCTGACTCACTGATTTGTAAGAGTGTTGAGTCGATGTGATATTTTATTCATCAATATCTTATACTATAACAAAATGTTACTGAGGGTGTAAATAGAGTCAGCGTAGTGAGATCATGGAGGGGGATTGACCTTTACAACTAATAAATGCTCTTATGTTTATCTATTACATCTTACTGGGCAGATACATAGATACATGTTATTAATAAGGCCTTACTGAGCGGCAGTATTTAGTAACTGAGGAACATACAAGATTAGTACTATCGCAGTTGCACCTAGCAGCCTCTATGACTAATGTGGTGTCTATTTATGAAAGGACAAAGAGCCCTATTGCCTGTGAGATGTTTGATAAATGCAGATACAAGTTCCATTTTATTGCATCAATAACAGAAGATGATAGATCAGTGTTTCCCAAACCCAGTCCTCAGGGTACCTCACAGTGCAGCTTCCAGGTGACAGGTGAGATAATTATACCATCTGTGGATCTGTTACATTGTATCACTCAGTAATGATTACACCTGTGGATCTGTTACATTGTATCACTCAGTAATGATTACACCTGTGGATCTGTTACATTGTATCACTCAGTAATGATTACACCTGTGGATCTGTTACATTGTATCACTCAGTAATGACTACACCTGTGCTCCAGCAGAGAGATCTGGACAACAAGCCCTGTTAGGGGTCACTAGGGACCAGGTTTGGGAAGCACTGTGACAGATCATACTGATCTCCCCTGATGGGTGATTAATGACCCTGCCCGGTTATCTGTGTCCTCACCATATTTCTGTAGGTCCTGCAGCTGAAGCTCTCCAGCATATGGAACATATTTGTACCAGTCATTAGCGGCCTGGGTAAAGCTCAGCCACTCCTCTTGGGTCATGCCAGGGGGTATTGGCGCCACCTTACCCCTTCTATATCGCTGTGTGATCTGCCTCCCGATGTCTGTGACCTCCTGAGACAAACAGGGTAATAGTTATAATACGGGATGTGTAGAATTAGAGGTATGAAATGTGATGGACTCACAAGTGATGGCAGACGGTGCTCGGGGAGGTCATATGTGGGCATCTTGGCATTGCTGAAGTTTTCTGCAAGAGACAAGATGGAAAATCTTATTGACCCCACTATTGTCCACGCTCAGGGTATATTCTACGAGTGAGTAAGATAATGTATGTGATACTGGTAGGACTGCACCTTTATAAAGCGTACAGCGTGCTGACCTCAGAGGTCCTGATAGCGGATACTCACTATGGGTGCAGGGTGTGCTGGTCCTCGAGTGATGATCGCTCAGCTTGTGCCCAATAGTGTCCATCTCCATTCTACGTAAGGATGGCAGCCGGGGGTGGTACAGCGTCTGTTTTACTCCTGCCAGCTTGTACACCGGTGACCCGCAGGATCCATCTGAGCGAGTCCCAGACGAGTCTTGGGAAAGCATCATTCTGAGCTAATTAACATCTGGGAATAAAGTCTACCGTGAGTTCCAGCTGTTCTGCACCTTCGTTTTACTTACACACAATGTACATTCCTGAAGGTGACTACTAGTATACCCAGGGATGGACACACCCAGGGATGGACATACATCTGGGTCAGGAGAGGGGATGTATTACTAGCTGCAGCCCAGGTGACAGGGTGACCGTAGCTGGAAAAACCCTGACAGAAATTTGGACACATTAACAAAAGTGATAGAAGAAGAGAGCAGATGACTGACAGCACTGAGATGCACCAATCAGAGGAGGGTGCTGCTCACCGAACAGGAACTGGGTGGGGCCGATGTAGATGTGGTGGAACCATGGGAGGACATCTGGGTTACAGAAGGCGGTGGAGCCAGGGGAGAGCAGGATTCGGAGGTAGGTAACTGGGAAACAGAAATGGTTGTGGCCAGTGCAGAAGGGGTGGAGCTATGTGAGAGCAGGATCCAGAGGTACTTGGTTGGGTACAAAGTACCCTTGTTTAATCTATTTGTGAGATTGTAGACCAAAGCAAGATAATTGGAAAGTGTCCTGTCCTTATAGAGATCACGTGACTGTAGGTGCAGCCAACATCTTTAATGAGCCATTGGTTGAGAGGGAAAAATTATTCTCCCACCTCTCCATATCAAGCTGGGACTAATGAAACAATTTATTAAGGCCTTGGACAAAGATGGCGATTTGTAGATCGGTCCCAGGACTATGTATGGAAAAACTAAAAGCTGCAATCTTTGATGGTCCTCAAATTTGTAATCTTGTCAAGGAATCTAATGTCACAAAATGTATGAATGGAGTTGAAGCTTCTGCTGGTGCAGTTATGTCTCAGTTGTCAAGAACTTCTTGGGTAACCACAGAGCTGACTAGTGCAAAACATGGTCACAAACGTAAAACTGTGGCTACTGATATCAGTATAAAGGTACTTTATCTCCATAGCCACTTACACAGATTTCTGGGTAATCCTGGTGATTTTAGTGAGAACAAGGAGAGAGGTTTTATCAGGATATAGAGGTGATGGAGGACAGGGCAGATGGGACAGACACATGATGGCTGAGTATTACTGGAGCCTCCAACGTGAGTGTCCTGATAACCCACATAAAAGTAAATCGTACAGACAGCGTTTTACTGCATTAATTGTAATTATCTGAATCGGCCTGGTATGTTTATCTGTTATACAGAATAAAATGTCATTATGTATTTCATGTGTTTACTTTTGTATGAATTCAGACAATCTCAATGCGATTTCATTTTTTTGCATTATTATGTGTTTCAATGTGGTACCAATTATCTTAAAAATGAGACCCAATCTAGCAAAACTGATGTCATGTTTGGAATCAACACCACAAGTTACCCCAAAATCACTGTATTGTGATTGGCAATAATATGAGTGTTGACCAGTGTAATAAGCAGCTGATGGTCCCTGAACATGTCTGTAATAAGAGTCACTCCGACACACGGAGCCCCTGACGGATGGGGCGTTGGATCCTGGCCCAAAGATAACCCCTGACGGATGGAGGCGTTGGTTCCTAGCCCAGAGATAACCCCTGACGGATGGAGGCGTTGGTTCCTGGCCCAGAGATAACCCCTGACGGATGGAGGCGTTGGTTCCTGGCCCAGAGATAACCCCTGACGGATGGAGGCGTTGGTTCCTGGCCCAGAGATAACCCCTGACGGATGGAGGCGTTGGTTCCTGGCCCAGAGATAACCCCTGACGGATGGAGGCGTTGGTTCCTGGCCCAGAGATAACCCCTGACGGATGGAGGCGTTGGTTCCTGGCCCAGAGATAACCCCTGACGGATGGAGGCGTTGGTTCCTGGCCCAGAGATAACCCCTGACGGATGGAGGCGTTGGTTCCTGGCCCAGAGATAACCCCTGACGGATGGAGGCGTTGGTTCCTGGCCCAGAGATAACCCCTGACGGATGGAGGCGTTGGTTCCTGGCCCAGAGATAACCCCTGACGGATGGAGGCGTTGGTTCCTGGCCCAGAGATAACCCCTGACGGATGGAGGTCGTTGGTTCCTGGCCCAGAGATAACCCCTGACGGATGGAGGCGTTGGTTCCTGGCCCAGAGATAACCCCTGACGGATGGAGGCGTTGGTTCCTGGCCCAGAGATAACCCCTGACGGATGGAGGCGTTGGTTCCTGGCCCAGAGATAACCCCTGACGGATGGAGGCGTTGGTTCCTGGCCCAGAGATACAAACGTGACTGTTGTTCTTACAGTGTAGGAGTAACGAGCGCCACAGTGATGTCACCTGGGATGTCCTCTGGATTGGCCAGGACATGATCCTTACATAGAAGACATTATATATTATAGATCCACACTGACATGAATGACTAGTAGCTGCTGTGGTAGTTAATCCTCTTTACATTTGATCTATTAGTAATGGAAATAGAGGAGACCTGTTGGAGTCCTCTCAGGCTTTGATTAAAAGTACACAAATATGGTACCCGAGTAATGAAAGACTTGTTCTAATACATTACAAGATCCTTTCTGGGAGTGCCTGAAGTATGTAAATGGAACTGGAAAGAATTATAGAAAAGCTTATTTTTTCCCCAGCTAATATAAAGTAATAAACACTGATATATCCGAGAAACAATATAATATTTCCTAAGATAAATTGGGAAACGCAAAAGGGATTCCCAGCAAAACTGGAAAGTCATGATGCCTTTAAAGCCATTGCTGAATAGCAGCGACATGCAGAAATCAGAAGTTAATACATTTACCCTCAGTTATGTAGTGTGTTAGTTCCATGTATGTGATGTGTCTAGGTGTCTCCTGGTATGTAGTGTGCTACATGTATGTGATGTGTCTCTCCTGGTATGTAGTGTGCTACATGTATGTGATGTGTCCAGGTGTCTCCTGGTATGTAGTGTGCTACATGTATGTGATGTGTCTAGGTGTCTCCTGGTATGTAGTGTGCTACATGTATGTGATGTGTCTCTCCTGGTATGTAGTGTGTTCCATGTATGTGATGTGTCTCTCCTGGTGTGTAGTGTGTTAGTACCATGTATGTGATGTGGCTCTCCTGGTATGTAGTGTGTTAGTTCCATGTATGTGATGTGTCTCTCCTGGTATGTAGTGTGTTAGTTCCATGTATGTGATGTGTCTCTCCTGGTATGTTAGTTCCATGTATGTGATGTGTCTCTCCTGGTATGTTAGTTCCATGTATGTGATGTGTCTCTCCTGGTATGTAGTGTGTTAGATCCATGTATGTGATGTGTCTCTCTCCTGGTATGTAGTGTGTTAGATCCATGTATGTGATGTGTCTCTCCTGGTATGTAGTGTATGTTGAGGCATTTCTGGGTAATCTCACCTCTCGTAGAACGGACGAGTCCCTGGACGTTGTGTGTCTGTGTTTGCAGTGTCTCCAGGCTGCAGTTGCTGTGATACTAACACATTATGTCTGTATCCTGCAGGGGAGATGCCGAGCTCCGGGGCCTCTAGTGCTGGACTCATTCACTAACATTACATTCAGGACCACAGCATCATTTACACCTGAATACAATATTACTTTATTAAGGTTTATCTGATCGCTCCGCACACGCATTTTACTCTAATTATGGGGCCTCCTTATTAAACAAAGAACAGCCCCAGACAGGGCATCTACCAAAGGGTCACCACTGGCGATAGTGATGGCATTGCCAGCGTTCCCCTCAGCGGGAAAATGATTTACCGGGTTTCTCCAGCCAAAGTTTCCCCCATGCAAAGCTGGAGAAACCTATTTAACACGGATCACAGCGGTATAAGAACAAATACCGCCATGATCCTTCTGTTATTAGGGTGACGAGATACTTCATGATTTGAATAAAGAATTTGTTTCACATGGAAATATTGTTTCTATTTTTAAACATATTTATTTTATACAAGTGGAGCTGACGGCCCGAGTCTGGCCTAGCTGGGTCGCGTGTGCGCATAACCTGGAGAGTGACCTGCGAGTCCACCGGCCAATGGACAGTATTACCAGGCAACGTCTCATCAGTCAGCTGTCTCAGCGATATCTTATAATACATCCTGGTGATGGGAGGTTCCCTATCACTGTGATTAGTGACAGTACGTTACCTGATGACCGGTCAGTAGGTGCTACAGCTGCCTGTACACAGTGATATCTTATAATACATCCTGGTGATGGGAGGTTCCCTATCACTGTGATTAGTGACAGTACGTTACCTGATGACTGGTCAGTAGGTCCTACAGCTGCCTGTACACAGTGATATCTTATAATACATCCTGGTGATAGGAGGTTCCCTATCACTGTGATTAGTGACCGTACGTTACCTGATGACCGGTCAGTAGGTGCTACAGCTGCCTGTACACAGTGATATCTTATAATACATCCTGGTGATGGGAGGTTCCCTATCACTGTGATTAGTGACAGTACGTTACCTGATGACCGGTCAGTAGGTGCTACAGCTGCCTGTACACAGTGATATCTTATAATACATCCTGGTGATGGGAGGTTCCCTATCACTGTGATTAGTGACAGTACGTTACCTGATGACCGGTCAGTAGGTGCTACAGCTGCCTGTACACAGTGATATCTTATAATACATCCTGGTGATGGGAGGTTCCCTATCACTGTGATTAGTGACAGTACGTTACCTGATGACCGGTCAGTAGGTGCTACAGCTGCCTGTACACAGTGATATCATATAATACATCCTGGTGATGGGAGGTTCCCTATCACTGTGATTAGTGACAGTACGTTACCTGATGACCGGTCAGTAGGTGCTACAGCTGCCTGTACACAGTGATATCTTATAATACATCCTGGTGATCTGAGGTTCCCTATCACTGTGATTAGTGACAGTACGTTACCTGATGACCGGTCAGTAGGTGCTACAGCTGCCTGTACACAGTGATATCTTATAATACATCCTGGTGATGGGAGGTTCCCTATCACTGTGATTAGTGACAGTACGTTACCTGATGACCGGTCAGTAGGTGCTACAGCTGCCTGTACACAGTGATATCTTATAATACATCCTGGTGATGGGAGATTCCCTATCACTGTGATTAGTGACAGTACGTTACCTGATGACCGGTCAGTAGGTGCTACAGCTGCCTGTACACAGTGATATCTTATAATACATCCTGGTGATGGGAGGTTCCCTATCACTGTGATTAGTGACAGTACGTTACCTGATGACCGGTCAGTAGGTGCTACAGCTGCCTGTACACAGTGATATCTTATAATACATCCTGGTGATGGGAGGTTCCCTATCACTGTGATTAGTGACAGTACGTTACCAGATGACAGGTCAGTAGGTGCTACAGCTGCCTGTACACAGTGATATCTTATAATACATCCTGGTGATGGGAGGTTCCCTATCACTGTGATTAGTGACAGTACGTTACCTGATGACCGGTCAGTAGGTGCTACAGCTGCCTGTACACAGTGATATCTTATAATACATCCTGGTGATGGGAGGTTCCCTATCACTGTGATTAGTGACAGTACGTTACCTGATGACCGGTCAGTAGGTGCTACAGCTGCCTGTACACAGTGATATCTTATAATACATCCTGGTGAGGGGAGGTTCCCTATCACTGTGATTAGTGACATTACGTTACCTGATGACCGGTCAGTAGGTGCTACAGCTGCCGGTACACAGTGATATCTTATAATACATCCTGGTGATGGGAGGTTCCCTATCACTGTGATTAGTGACAGTACGTTACCTGATGACCGGTCAGTAGGTGCTACAGCTGCCTGTACACAGTGATATCTTATAATACATCCTGGTGATGGGAGGTTCCCTATCACTGTGATTAGTGACAGTACGTTACCTGATGACCGGTCAGTAGGTGCTACAGCTGCCTGTACACAGTGATATCTTATAATACATCCTGGTGATAGGAGGTTCCCTATCACTGTGATTAGTGACCGTACGTTACCTGATGACCGGTCAGTAGGTGCTACAGCTGCCTGTACACAGTGATATCTTATAATACATCCTGGTGATGGGAGGTTCCCTATCACTGTGATTAGTGACAGTACGTTACCTGATGACCGGTCAGTAGGTGCTACAGCTGCCTGTACACAGTGATATCTTATAATACATCCTGGTGAGGGGAGATTCCCTATCACTGTGATTAGTGACATTACGTTACCTGATGACCGGTCAGTAGGTGCTACAGCTGCCTGTACACAGTGATATCTTATAATACATCCTGGTGATGGGAGGTTCCCTATCACTGTGATTAGTGACAGTACGTTACCTGATGACCGGTCAGTAGGTGCTACAGCTGCCTGTACACAGTGATATCTTATAATACATCCTGGTGATGGGAGGTTCCCTATCACTGTGATTAGTGACAGTACGTTACCTGATGACCGGTCAGTAGGTGCTACAGCTGCCTGTACACAGTGATATCTTATAATACATCCTGGTGATGGGAGGTTCCCTATCACTGTGATTAGTGACAGTACGTTACCAGATGACCGGTCAGTAGGTGCTACAGCTGCCGGTACACAGTGATATCTTATAATACATCCTGGTGATGGGAGGTTCCCTATCACTGTGATTAGTGACAGTACGTTACCTGATGACAGGTCAGTAGGTGCTACAGCTGCCTGTACACAGTGATATCTTATAATACATCCTGGTGATGGGAGGTTCCCTATCACTGTGATTAGTGACAGTACGTTACCTGATGACCGGTCAGTAGGTCCTACAGCTGCCTGTACACAGTGATATCATATAATACATCCTGGTGATAGGAGGTTCCCTATCACTGTGATTAGTGACAGTACGTTACCTGATGACCGGTCAGTAGGTGCTACAGCTGCCTGTACACAGTGATATCTTATAATACATCCTGGTGATGGGAGGTTCCCTATCACTGTGATTAGTGACAGTACGTTACCTGATGACCGGTCAGTAGGTGCTACAGCTGCCTGTACACAGTGATATCTTATAATACATCCTGGTGATGGGAGGTTCCCTATCACTGTGATTAGTGACCGTACGTTACCTGATGACCGGTCAGTAGGTGCTACAGCTGCCTGTACACAGTGATATCTTATAATACATCCTGGTGATGGGAGGTTCCCTATCACTGTGATTAGTGACAGTACGTTACCTGATGACCGGTCAGTAGATGCTACAGCTGCCTGTACACAGTGATATCTTATAATACATCCTGGTGATGGGAGATTCCCTATCACTGTGATTAGTGACAGTACGTTACCTGATGACCGGTCAGTAGGTGCTACAGCTGCCTGTACACAGTGATATCTTATAATACATCCTGGTGATGGGAGATTCCCTATCACTGTGATTAGTGACAGTACGGGGGAACCATCGGATTGGCGATGACAGCTGACGGGTTAGCGCTGTTGATATCAGTGGTATCTGCGGCAGTATTGGGCATTACCAGATGTGTGGTGTGGTTAGTGTTAGTGCAATGTTAGTGTTTGGTGTGGTTAGTGTAAGGTTAACTTACACTAGCCACTTAACTGCCCTCCTTCCAGTCTCCCCCCTCCCACTCCTGCCCCCCTTCTGTCCCCCTCCTACCTGCCTCCTCATCGTTCTTCTCCCCCCACCCTCCGTCCCTGCCTCCGCTTCCCCCCCCCTTTCCTCCTCCCACCCTTGCGTCTCTGTCTGTCCTACCCTCCCCTTAGATTGTACGCTCCTTCGAGCAGGGCCTCCTCTCCTCCTGTTCTCCACCACCTTAACTCTGCTCTCCAGCTCCTCGTCTCTTCCGTGAGGTCCTTCTGCTCCTCTTCCCCTCTCTCTACCCCTGGGGGCTCTCACCTCTCATCTAGCTGTACTTTGAGCTCTGAGTTACTGTGCTTCTTGTTAACTGTACCGTGCTGTCTCACCCTGTACCGTATTTCTGTCTGTCCCTGTACGGCGCTACGGACACCTAGTGGCGCCTTATAAATAAAAATTAATAATAATAAGGTTAGTGTGGTGTGATTAGTGTAAAGTTATTAATGTGTGGGTTAGTGTTAGTGTATAAGTTAGTATAAGGTTAGTAGTGTTTAGTGTGGTTAGTGAAAGTGTGTGTTAGTGTGTGGTTAATGTTAGTGTGTGGTTAATGTTAGTGTGTGGTTAATGTTAGTCTGTGGTTAGTGTTAGTCTGTGGTTAGTGTTAGTCTGTGGTTAGTGTTAGTCTGTGGTTAGTGTTAGTGTGTGGGTGAGTGTTAGTTTGAGGTTAGTGTTAGTGTGTGAGTTAGTATATGGTTAGTAGTGTGGTTACTGATA
This sequence comes from Mixophyes fleayi, assembly GCF_038048845.1. Classification (NCBI taxonomy): domain Eukaryota; kingdom Metazoa; phylum Chordata; class Amphibia; order Anura; family Limnodynastidae; genus Mixophyes; species Mixophyes fleayi. Next base: position 104,572,973 of record NC_134411.1, read on the forward strand.
GTGTGTGTGTTAGTGCGTGCTTAATGTTAGTGTGTGGTTAGTGTTAGTGTGTGGGTTAGTGGTAATATAAGGTTAGTGTTTGGGTTAGTGTTAGTTTGAGGTTTGTGTTAGTGTAAGGTTAGTGTTAGTTTGAGGTTATTGTTAGTGTAAGGTTAGGATTAGTGTAAGGTTAGTGTTAGGTTAGTGTTAGTTTGAGGATAGTGTGTGGGTAGTGTGAGGTTAGTGTTAGTGTGAGGTTAGTGTTAGTGTGAGGTTAGTGTTAGTTTGAGGTTAGTGTTAGTGTACGGTTAGTGTTAATTTGAGGGTAGTGTAAGGTTAGGGTTAGTATAAGGTTTGTGTAAGTTAGTGTTAGTTTGAGGATAGTGTGTGGGTAGTGTAAGGTTAGTGTTAGTTTGAGGGTAGTGTACGGTTAGTGTTAGTGTAAGATTAGTGTTGGTGTAAGATTAGTGTTAGTGTACGGTTAGTGTTAGTTTGAGGATAGTGTGTGGGTAGTTTACGGTTAGTGTTAGTGTACGGTTAGTGTTGGTGTACGGTTAGTGTTGGTGTAAGATTAGTGTTAGTGTACGGTTAGTGTTAGTTTGAGGATAGTGTGTGGGTAGTTTACGGTTAGTGTTAGTTTGAGGATAGTGTGTGGGTAGTTTACGGTTAGTGTTAGTGTACGGTTAGTGTTAGTTTGAGGGTAGTGTACGGTTAGTGTTAGTGTAAGATTAGTGTTGGTGTAAGGTTAGTGTTAGTGTACGGTTAGTGTTAGTTTGAGGGTAGTGTACGGTTAGTGTTAGTGTAAGATTAGTGTTAGTGTTATTATTATAAATTATTAATTTTCATTTATAATGCGCCACAAGGCGTCCGTAGCACCGCACAGGGACAAACAAATTAAAATACAATGGGAGACAGCACAGTACAGTAAACGGTAAGCACAGCAACTCAGTAAGCTCAATGCACAGCTAGAGAGGGCGGGGAAGGGGGAGGGAGGATCCGCAAACCCAAGAAGGAGGGCGCGGAAGACAGGGAGACCCCCAGGGGGGAGGAGGGAGCGAGAGTGGACGTGGGGTGGAGGACCCTCGAGGAGGAGGGTAAGTAGCTGGAGAGCAGAGTTAGAAGTGGTGGAAACAGGAGGAGAGATGGCCCTGCTCAGAGGAGCGTACAATCTAAGTGGAGGGGTGGACAGACAGAGAGATGCAGGGGAGAGAGGGAGAGTAGGGGAACGGAGGCAGAAGATAAGGTAGGAAGTTAAGTGGGAGACTGGAAGGCTTTAAGAAAAAGGTGAGTTTTTAGGGCCCGTTTGAAACTGGACAGATTAGGGGAAGTTCTGATGGAGGGAGGGAGCTTGTTCCAGTGGAGGGGGGCAGCGCGGGCGAAGTCTTGAATACGCGCATGGGAGGAGGTTATACGGGGGGAAGAGAGGCAACGGAGAGGACGGGATGAAGCATAATTAGAGAGGAGGGTGGAGATGTAGGACGCAGTGGAGTTGGCGAGGACCTTGTAGGTGAGTGTGAGGAGCTTAAAGAGGATTCTGAAGGGGAAAGGGAGCCAGTGAAGGGCTAGGTAGAGGGGGGAGACAGAAGAGGAGCGGCAGCGTTAAGAGCAGATCGAAGGGGATCGAGATGAGAAAGGGGGAGGCCAGTGAGGAGGAGGTTGCAGTAGTCCAAGCGGGAGATGATCAGAGAGTGAATAAGACATTTGGTGGCATCTTGGGAGAGGAAGGGCCAGATGTGAGCGATGTTACGCAGCTGGAAGCGGCAGGATTTAGCAAGAGAGAGAGAATGTGGGGGCCGAAGGAGAGAGAGGAGTCGAGGATGACACCAAGGCAGCGAAGTTGGGGGACAGGGGAGATAGAGGTGTTGTCGACAGTGATAGAGAGGTCAGAAGGGGGCGAGGTGTGAGGGGAGGAAAGACTATTAGTTCAGTTTTGGCAAGGTTAAGTTTGAGAAATCGAGAGGACATCCAGGAGGAGATGGCAGAGAGGCAGGCGGACACCCTAGAGAGGAGGGAGGGAGAGAGATCAGGAGAGGAGAGGTAAAGTTGAGTCGTCAGCGTAAAGGTGGTAGCTGAAGCCGAAGGAGCTGATGAGTTCAACCAGGGAGGAGGTGTATAGAGAGAAGAGTAAGGGTCCCAGAACAGAGCCCTGAGGGACCCCGACTGGAAGGGTGGACGGGGGGGAGAGAGACCCAGAGGTGGTGACAGAGAAGGATCGGTGAGTAAGGTAAGAGGTGAACCAGGACAGGACTGGGCCGGAAAGGTCAAAAGACTGGAGGGTGTGAAGGAGGAGGGGGTGGTCAACGGTGTCGAAGGCTGCAGAGAGGTCAAGGAGGATGAGAAGGGAGAAGTGGCCCCTGGCTTTAGCAGAGAGGAGGTCATTGGTGACTTTAGCAAGGACAGTTTCAGTGGAGTGGAGGGGGCGGAAACCAGACTGGAGAGGATCAAGAAGGGAGTGTTCAGAAAGGTAGGAGGTGAGACGGCTGCAGACGAGCCTCTCGAGAATTTTGGAGGCAAAGAGGAGAAGAGATATGGGGCGGTAGTTCGAGAGAGAAGTGGGGTCAAGATTAGGTTTCTTAAGAATGGGGGATACGAGAGTATGTTTGAAGGAGGAGGGGGAAATGTCAGTGGAGAGGGAGAGATTAAAGAGGTGAGCGAGGTGGGAGCAGGTGGTGGGGGAGGAGGATGAAATGAGAGTGGACTTCCTCGCCGGTGGTGGGGCGGAAGAAGTGGAGGGGAAGATGGTTGGGGGGGGGACGGAAGAGTGGGAGGGGTGGAGGAGGAGATTTCAAGTCGGATGGCCTCGATTTTAGAGGAGAAGGAGGCGAAATCGGAGGCAGGGAGGAGGGACTGGGTGGAGGGGGGCAGGAGAGTGCTGAAGGTGGCGAAGAGGCGGCGGGGGTTAGAGGACTGGGAAGAGATGAGGGATTTAAAGAAAGATTGTTTAGCGAGTGAGAGGGCAGAGCTGTAGGATGAAAGGATGAACTTAAAGTGGAGGAAGTCAGCAAGGGAGCGGGATTTTCTCCAGTGACGTTCGGCGGTACGGGAGCATTTTTGGAGGAAGCGGGTAAATTTGAAATGCCAGGGTTGGGGTTTGGAGCAGCAGGGGTGGACGGAGTGCGCAGGGGCGACCGCGTCCTGAGGGTGTGATTGTAGGGGGAGACCGCCTGGTTGGGGCAGGCCTGGGAGGAAAGGGGAGAGAGGAGGACAGAGAGGCAGGGTCAAGAGCGTCAAGGTTGCGTATGGACAGAGTAGGTTTGGGCAGGGGGAGGGGAGCAGGAGAAGAGGAGAGAGAGAAGGAGAGGAGATGGTGGTCGGATAGAGGAAAGGGAGAGATGGAGAAGTCGGAGAGACTACATAGGTAGGAGAAGACAAGATCAAGGGAGTGACCAAGGCAGTGGGTAGATGAGGAGGTCCATTGGGTGAGAAAGAGAGGGTGAGCAGTTTGCTGGAAGCAGGGTAGGTGGGGTTGTCGATGGGGATGTTAAAGTCACCGAGAATGATCGAGGGATATCGGAGGAGAGGTGGTGAGGAAGCCAGCTAGCAAAGTTGTCAAGGAAGAGGGAGGTGGGGCCAGGGGGGCGGTAAATGACAGTGACGCGGAGGAGGATGGGTTAGAAGAGGCGGATGGAGTGAGCTTCAAAGGAGAGGGAGGGTTCAGGGGAAATGACACGAAAAGTACAGGTGGAGGAGAGGAGGAGGCCCACTCCACCGCCTGGGTGGGCACCAGGCCTGGCGGAGTGGGTGAAGGAGAGGCCACCATAGGAGAGGGCAGCGGGGGAAGTAGTATCAGAATCGAAGAGCCAGGTTTCAGTAATGGCAAGAAGGTTAAAGGAGTTGGATAGAAAGAGGTTGTGGATAGCAGTCGGCTTGTTGCGGACGGATCTGGCATTCCAGAGGGCACAGAAGTAAGGGAGAGAGGAGAGGGAAGAAATGGGGATGAGGTTAGCAAGATGAGCAGCGCGCGGGGAGGAACGGGAGAGGTAGGGCGGGGGGAGAGTATGGGTATGGAGTGAGAGCGGGGAGGCATAGTAGGGAGTGAGAGTAACAGTGTTAGTGTAGGATTAGTGTTAGTGTAGGATTAGTGTTAGTGTAAGATTAGTGTTAGTGTAAGATTAGTGTTAGTGTAAGATTAGGGTTAGTGTACGGTTAGGGTTAGTGTACGTTAGGGTTAGTGTACGGTTTGTGTTAGTGTACGGTTTGTGTTAGTGTAAGGTTTGTGTTAGTTTGAGGATAGTGTGTGGGTGGTGTTAGTGTACGGTTAGTGTACGGTTAGTGTTAGTTTGAGGGTAGTGTACGGTTAGTGTTAGTGCAAGATTAGTGTTAGTGCAAGATTAGTGTTAGTGTACGGTTAGTTTTAGTGTACGGTTAGTGTTAGTTTGAGGATAGTGTGTGGGTAGTGGAAGGTTAGTGTAATGTTAGTGTTAGTTTGAGGGTAGTGTAAGGTTAGTGTACAGTTAGTATTAGTGTAAGGTTAGTGTGCTTCCATTACATTATAGATCTGCATTATAAGACTGGGTAGGTGGGGAAGTCTCCCTTCTGGGGGTCTCAGTATAGTAATCAGATAAGACACATTAACCCACAGTGACGTAGCTCAGCCTGACACATTGTAGCAGATATTAGGGACAGTGTGAAATCCAGTTAATATGTGTGTCAGTTAACGGGATCAGGCTGTAATCAGCTGCCTCAGCACCAGGCAGATTAAGTCAAGGACGCTGCGCCTGCTCGGAGCCTCAGTGAGCCCAGCAGTGTGAAGAGGGTCACTCGCCTTGGAATCAGGTACGGAGGTGGGAGAACGGGGGACAGTGCCTGGTTTGGGGGCTGCTGGGAGAGGCCGGAATGTCTGATGTGTGAATGTGTCTTATGGGACATGTCTGATCCTTTACGTGTCTTAATGTTCCTCTCTGAGATACTACATCTATTATATATATTTACTATTCTACTAATATGTACTGTTCTCACTGAGGCCCCTTCCTAAAAACCTTTAAATAACGATGGAAACTGTTTTTTTATTTTATTTTCTGTAGGACCCAAAATGTTTAGCTGGATTGAGAAAGCGATTCCTCAGCCTCCAGAGACTCCCAAAAAGACATCTCCTGATGGGCAGGAGGCCGCCCCGGCTCCCCCCATACTTGTGTCATCTAAGTGTGCCGAGGTGAGGGCTGGGGCCCCAAAGGATTATAGGGTGGGTGGGGCCCGTTACTCTGCATATAATGGTACAGCCCCCTGTCTGCACCTGTGCTGCTGTCCTTACATGCAGAATATTATACTGGGACACAGCAAGAGAAGTGGTACTGTGTAGTTGTATTACATACATATGTTACTGGTACTATACACCGCAAGAGAAGTGGTACTGTGTAGTTGTATTATATAAATATTTTACTGGTACAATACATACCAAGGGTAGTGGTACTGTGTAGTTGTATTACATACATAATAGGCTGCTGATACTATACACACCAAAAGGAGTGGTACTGTGTAGTTGTATTACATACATATGTTACTGGTACTATACACACCAAGGGGAGTGGTACTGTGTAGTTGTATTATATACATATGTTACTGGTACTATACATACCAAGGGTAGTGGTACTGTGTAGTTGTATTACATACATAATAGGCTGCTGATACTATACACACCAAAGGGAGTGGTACTGTGTAGTTGTAATACATACATATGTTACTGGTACTATACATACCAAGAGGAGTGGTACTGTGTAGTTGTATTATATACATATGTTACTGGTACTATACACACCAAGAGAAGCGGTACTGTGTAGTTATATTACATACATAATAGGCTACTGATACTATACACACACCAAAGGGAGTGGTACTGTGTAGTTGTATTACATACATATGTTACTGGTACTATACACACCAAGGGGAGTGGTACTGTGTAGTTGTATTACATACATAATAGGCTACTGATACTATACACACCAAGGGGAATGGTACTGTGTAGTTGTATTACATACATATGTTACTGGTACTATACATACCAAGAGGAGTGGTACTGTGTAGTTGTATTATATACATATGTTACTGGTACTATACACACCAAGGGGAGTGGTACTGTGTAGTTGTATTACATACATATGTTACTGGTACTATACACACCAAGGGGAGTGGTACTGTGTAGTTATATTACATACATAATAGGCTACTGATACTATACACACCAAAGGGAGTGGTACTGTGTAGTTGTATTACATACATATGTTACTGGTACTATACACACCAAGGGGAGTGGTACTGTGTAGTTGTATTACATACATATGTTACTGGTACTATACACACCAAGGGGAGTGGTACTGTGTAGTTGTATTACATACATAATAGGCTACTGATACTATACACACCAAAGGGAGTGGTACTGTGTAGTTGTATTACATACATATGTTACTGGTACTATACACACCAAGAGAAGCGGTACTGTGTAGTTATATTACATACATAATAGGCTACTGATACTATACACACCAAGGGGAATGGTACTGTGGAAGTGGTTGGTATTTAAGTATAGGGATATTTTAAGGGAGTGATTCCAGGTATTACACATTAACTAGCAGAATAATATTCCGTGCAGCAGGACAATTCCTGATAATGATCCTATTGATTTCGGTCACATACACCGCAGTATCTGGCCACACATCCTATATCACAGTGTACATGGATTTTATTATAACAGGACAGATGAATCAATGAAAGTGCATGATAATGAGAGAGGTGTGAGAACCACTGGTCACGTGGGATTAAATCCCCTCCAGTCACCAGTACAGTTAGAGAGTCGTGGAGGAGAGGATTACTGATATGTCCACCAATTATAGAGCAATGACACAAGCTGTCCATATATCTAGATACAGTGTTCTCCCTTGACCAATGTATGTCCTGTAATGTACACCTGTATGTTGTTTCAGAATGTTCCCCGTCCTGAGGTCAGCCACCCTCCAGGTAACCACAAACCCAGATCCCTGGCCCAGCGCACACTGGCATACAAGGGGTTATTGATTCAAAGAGTTATTAGATTCTGGTTGATAAGGAGTTTAGTAAATGTTTGTAGTTTATTGGCTAGGAAGGGGTTACCCCAGTGTTTCCCCAATCCAGTCCTCAGGGCCCCCTCACAGTGCAGCTTCCAGCTGACCAGTGATATAATTACACCAGCTGTGGATCTGTTACATTGTGTCAGTCAGTAATGATTACACCTGTGGATCTGTTACATTGTGTCAGTCAGTAATGATTACACCTGTGCTCCAGCAGAGAGATCTGGAAAACATGCACTGTTAGGGGGCCCTGAGGACTGGGTTTGAAAAAAAACACTGAGTTAAGTAAAGGTTCGTAATCTATTGACTGGGAAGGGATTAAATAAAGATTTGTAATTTGTTGGCTGGGAGGGGGTTAATGTCTGTAGTTTTTGGGCTGGGAAGGGGTTAATGTTTGTAGTTTTTTGGCTGGGTGGGGGCTGAGTACCAGTTAGCAGGTCATCATTCTGGGTCTTCTCATTGGGGTTGGACCGTTGGCTGTTTGGTTATTAGTTGTCCCAACGTTTGACTGGCTTTGTTCCTACAGCTGATTCCAAGCCACAAGAAACGAGCGCAGAGTCTGATAAAAGGTGCGTATGTCTGAGTCTTGTCTCTGTGACATTAAGCTGCTTGTCATTCCCCTGAATAACTGGGCCACCCCGTACGTTGTCTTGTCTCTGTGACATTAAGCTGCTTGTCATACCCCTGAATAACTGGGCCACCCCGTACGTTGTCTTGCAGCTCTGGGGGAGTTCTCAGCTGGCTGGCACAGGGCTTGGGGAAAGTTGTCCCCCAACCTGCGGAGAGTCCCACCCTGCAGAGGGCAAACAAGGAGGCGGAGCCTGTGGTGGAACAGGTAACGGAGTGACACAAATGTTATTCCTGCCAAACACAATTCGTATAAACAGACCAGGCTCTTCCACATACATTAGTGGAGACCAGATGTCCACATGTCTTCTGATCGTCTATTAAGATATATGTTTAAACTAGTTCCACCAGTTACTGGTTATGAAAGAATATATGTATACTAACAACTGATTGTGATTCTAATTCTTCTGTTCAGGGAAGGATCTTACATATCGGCTCTGATATCACAGTGGGGGATATTCTTAGAGATGGCAGGATAGGGTTAATTGCAGTAACACGCTAAAAAAAATAATATATTGTTATTACATCTTATTTACAGACCAATCAATAAACTTTTTCCCAAAATTTTACAGAAGTTAACTGACTGTTACTGTTCTGCCTTCATATGAGCTTTGTTTCATGTAGAGATGCGTCTGATACCTCAATCTTTCCGTATCCGTGTGACAGCAGCTTGACATCCCTACTCTGTGCTGCTGGGAGACCCTGCTCCTTCCACTATATAACCCTCAGTCTGTGGCTTCCTGCTGCCACCATTCCCCTCCTCACATCATGTCACTGCCCCTGTCACATGCAGCCCTGTCCTCACTAACACATCACTCATCTCCTGATATATTCTGTGCTGCTGGAGACCCTGCTCCTTCCTCTATATAACTCTCAGTCTGTGACCTCCTGCTGTCTCCATTCCCCTCCTCACATCATGTCACTGCCCCTGTCACATGCAGCCCTGTCCTCACTAACACATCACTCATCTCCTGATATACTCTGTGCTGCTGAGGGACCCTGCTCCTTTCACTATATAACTCTCTGTCTGTGGCTTCCTGCTGCCTCCATTCCCCTCCTCACATCATGTCACTGCCGCTGTCACATGCAGCCCTGTCCTCACTAACACATCACTCATCTTCTGATATACTCTGTGCTGCTGAGGACCCTGCTCCTTCCACTATATAACCCTCAGACTGTGGCTTCCTGCTGCCTCCATTCCCCTCCTCACATCATGTCACTGCCCCTGTCACATGCAGCCCTGTCCTCACTAACACATCACTCAACTCCTGATATACTCTGTGCTGCTAGGGACCCTGCTCCTTCCACTATATAACTCTCAGCCTGTGGCTTCCTGCTGCCTCCATTCCCCTTCTCACATCATGTCACTGCCCCTGTCACATGCAGCCCTGTCCTCACTAACACATCACTCATCTCCTGATATACTCTGTGCTGCTGGGGACCCTGCTCCTTCCACTATATAACTCTCAGTCTGTGGCTTCCTGCTGCCCCCATTCCCCTCCTCACATCATGTCACTGCCCCTGTCACATGCAGCCCTGTCCTCACTAACACATCACTCATCTCCTGATATACTCTGTGCTGCTGGGGACCCTGCTCCTCCCACTATATAACTCTCAGTCTGTGGCTTCCTGCTGCCTCCATTCCCCTCCTCACATCATGTCACTGCCCCTGTCACATGCAGCCCTGTCCTCACTAACACATCACTCATCTCCTGATATACTCTGTGCTGCTGGGGACCCTGCTCCTTCCACTATATAACTCTGTCTGTGGCTTCCTGCTGCCCCCATTCCCCTCCTCACATCATGTCACTGCTCCTGTCACATGCAGCCCTGTCCTCACTAACACATCACTCATCTCCTGATATACTCTGTGCTGCTGGGGACCCTGCTCCTTCCACTATATAACTCTCAGTCTGTGGCTTCCTGCTGCCTCCATTCCCCTCCTCACATCATGTCACTGCCCCTGTCACATGCAGCCCTGTCCTCACTAACACATCACTCATCTCCTGATATACTCTGTGCTGCTGGGGACCCTGCTCCTTCCACTATATAACTCTCAGTCTGTGGCTACCTGCTGCCTCCATTCCCCTCATCACATCATGTCACTGCCCCTGTCACATGCAGCCCTGTCCTCACTAACACATCACTCATCTCCTGATATATTCTGTGCTGCTGGAGACCCTGCTCCTTCCAGTATATAACTCTCAGTCTGTGGCTTCCTGCTGCCTCCATTCCCCTCCTCACATCATGTCACTGCCCCTGTCACATGCAGCCCTGTCCTCACTAACACATCACTCATCTCCTGATATACTCTGTGCTGCTGGGGGACCCTGCTCCTTACATTATATAACTCTAGGGTCCTATCTGTGTGTGTGGTTTGTATGTTAACCTACATACTGGTAGGTTAATTGGCTGTGGACAAAAATTGACAATGTGTGGGTTATGTAGGGAATTTAGACTGTAACCTCCAATGGAGCAGGGACTGATGTGGATGATTACATAGTCTATGTATAGCTCTGCGTAAGTAAATGATTATTATATGCAGCTGATGGTTTATGGTGACAGGATCATTAGTAGCTTCCTGCAACTTATCTGCCTTCTCCTCTTTTCATTTCAGAAGCCGCAGAGTGAGGCAGGTAAGGAGGACTTCTGATGTGGAGGTGCTAGGTGGTATATAGCATGGTTATACCCTTATCTGAGCAGACAACATGTAAATAATCGCATGTTACAGCTGTGTAGTATCCTTGTAATCACCTTATTACGTGTCTGGATGAAGTCTTTATATTATGTGCAGCTATGAGTATTAATGAGATATAGGCACAGCTATGAGTATTAATGAGATATAGGGACAGCTATGAGTATTAATGAGATATAGGCACAGCTATGAGTATTAATGAGATATAGGGACAGCTATGAGTATTAATGAGATATAGGCACAGCTATGAGTATTAATGAGATATAGGGACAGCTATGAGTATTAATGAGATATAGGGACAGCTATGAGTATTAATGAGATATAGGGACAGCTATGAGTATTAATGAGATATAGGCACAGCTATGAGTATTAATGAGATATAGGGACAGCTATGAGTATTAATGAGATATAGGCACAGCTATGAGTATTAATGAGATATAGGGACAACTATGAGTATTAATGAGATATAGGGACAGCTATGAGTATTAATGAGATATAGGGACAGCTATGAGTATTAATGAGATATAGGGACAGCTATGAGTATTAATGAGATATAGGCACAGCTATGAGTATTAATGAGATATAGGGACAGCTATGAGTATTAATGAGATATAGGGACAGCTATGAGTATTAATGAGATATAGGGACAGCTATGAGTATTAATGAGATATAGGGACAGCTATGAGTATTAATGAGATATAGGGACAGCTATGAGTATTAATGAGATATAGGGACAGCTATGATTATTAATGAGATATAGGGACAGCTATGAGTATTAATGAGATATAGGGACAGCTATGAGTATTAATGAGATATAGGGACAGCTATGAGTATTAATGAGATATATGGACAGCTATGAGTATTAATGAGATATAGGGGCAGCTATGAGTATTAATGAGATATAGGCACAGCTATGAGTATTAATGAGATATAGGGACAGCTATGAGTATTAATGAGATATAGGAACAGCTATGAGTATTAATGAGATATAGGGACAGCTATGAGTATTAATGAGATATAGGAACAGCTATGAGTATTAATGAGATATAGGGACAGCTATGAGTATTAATGAGATATAAGGACAGCTATGAGTATTAATGAGATATAGGGGCAGCTGTGATTATTTATGAATAATACTTTGTCTGACTCACATAAGACTTTTAGTGAGTAACTGGGAATGTGAGAGTCCAAGTCGCAGGACATTGGGGGCGGGGCTTGGTGTTTGTGCTCATAACGATGTGCCTGGGCTGTAATTACTTTATTAATGTTACAGTTTGGAAACCCGTATCACTGGTACCTAGAAAGAGATACCGTCACATAACATTACATCGGGAGGATTCTTTGCATTATTGTGCACACTATGCTGTATACTTTGTGTATGTTTATTGCTATTAATATTTGTTTTCTCTGTAGTGGAAAAAAGAACAGAGAATGGACCCACGGACCAGACGGAAAGGTGAGACTTGTAATCCGCTATAACCTCCTTCATGTTATGTTTGTTGTATCTCTTATCATGGAGAACTGTGATTGCTACATAAAGTGGTCTGTAGCCTCCTGGGAGCTCTTAGCTAATTGCTGTAATGATTAGAGCTCTATAGTTAATGTGACGCCATAAATGTATTGTTACAGGGGGGTGGACTATAGCTCTGTGAATGTTACTCCTTCTGCTTATTCCAACCTGTGGCTCTCCAGGTGTTGTAAACTACAAGCCCCAGCTTACTTTACCAGTAGATAGCCAGCAGGGCATGCTGGGAATTGTAGTTTCAAAACACCTGGAGAGTCACAGGATGCCAGAGCTGATTTAGATGGTGGATGATAATCTTGTTATTAGACCAGGCAGAGCTCGCATGTGATATTTACTGCTGTGGATTTGTGCTATTGGTGGTTCATTCATTTCCCTTTTTTTTTATTTTTGTATTTCCTTTGCCTCTTCCTCATCCCTTCAACTGTGATTATTGTATATGTCCCCAGCTCCCTTGTACATAGAAACAAGTCTGCATGTCCTTCTTACCTACCACAGACCTGGAGACACTTCAAACACCATAATGCTAAACATGACCCTGTCCCCCCCCCGTCACGTCCTGTCCCCCCCCCCCGTCACGTCCTGTCCCCCCCCCCGACACGTCCTGTCCCCCCCCGTCACGTCCTGTCCCCCCCCCCTGACACGTCCTGTCACCCTGCTTCCCCTCGTCCTCCCCTGTCACCCTGTTGTCCCCCCACCCTGTCCTGTCACCCTGCCTCCCCCCCGTCCTGCCCTGTCATCCTGTCGTCGTCCCCGTCCTGCCCTGTCACCCTGCCACCCCCGTCCCGTCCTGCCCCCCGTCCCGTCGCCCTGCCCCGTCCTGTTCTCTACCCGTAGCCGTGCTCTTGTTTAGGAGTCACATATTAAGCTGGTGGTCTTATTTTCCCTCTTCCAACAGTTCCTCTCTGGGAGTCCTTTCATGGTTGTCCCAGGGCTTGGAAAAGGTTGTCCCTCAACCCGCCTGGAGCCCCAGGACGAGCTCGGAGCCAAGTGTTGTGGTTATAGAGCAGGTAAGTGTCTCTGCATAGGTTGGATCCTATGCTGTACCGTGCCCACCATTACACTTATATGCCGGGTTGGGGAAAAATCTAAGAAAGCGCCAGTTGTGACCCCATGTATCCTGGGAAGGAGAAACAGTCGGTGTAAGCGTCCTGGGAGAGGCGTCGTCTGGGCGGACATCTAGAATGGGCGTGGCCCATAAAGAGACACAAAGTGTGGATCTGCTGTTCATAAAGGATTATCCTTTATCCATAAAGCGCCAACATATTGCACAGCGCTGTACATAGAGATTACAAGTCTTTATATCTGGGACACTGATGGATACAACCTAGTTTTTAGCTTATGTCCCTTTTTATATAACTACAATTAACCTAAAATATCTCTTTGTTTCAGAAACCACAATTAGAAGAGAAGATTGAAGGTAAGACAGCAGGGCTGGCAGTAAGTGTACTAGATGGAAGGGGTAAGATAGATAGAGACTGTCGGTGGGACGTGGCGGGAAATAGTGCAGATGTAATGTGAGGGGCACAGGATGGTCCGCGGGTGGGAAAGTGCGGGTGGGACAAGGCGAGTACAGGGTATGATGATGTGGGTGGGGCGTGGCGGGTGGGAAGTGGCGGGTGGGGGATACAGAGTGGGAAGTGGCGGGTGGGGCGTGGGGGGTACAGGATGGGATGTGGCGGGAGAGCATGGGTGGGACGTGGGGTGTACAGGGTAAGCTGTGGGGGGTACAGGATGGGATGTGGCGGGAGAGCATGGGTGGGACGTGGAGTGTACAGGGTAAGCTGTGGGGGGTACAGGATGGGATGTGGCGGGAGAGCATGGGTGGGACGTGGGGTGTACAGGGTAAGCTGTGGGGGGTACAGGATGGGATGTGGCGGGAGAGCATGGGTGGGACGTGGGGTGTACAGGGTAAGCTGTGGGGGGTACAGGATGGGATGTGGCGGGAGAGCATGGGTGGGACGTGGGGTGTACAGGGTAAGCTGTGGGGGGTACAGGATGGGATGTGGCGGGAGAGCATGGGTGGGACGTGGGGTGTACAGGGTAAGCTGTGGGGGGTACAGGATGGGATGTGGCGGGAGAGCATGGGTGGGACGTGGGGTGTACAGGGTAAGCTGTGGGGGGTACAGGATGGGATGTGGCGGGAGAGCATGGGTGGGACGTGGGGTGTACAGGGTAAGCTGTGGGGGGGGTACAGGATGGGATGTGGCGGGAGAGCGCGGATGAGACGTGGTGGGAACAGGGTGCAGCAGAATAATTATACGTATTTGATGCCTTTCCTCCTTGTGTGGCAGAAGTGATTATTCCTCCGCCCTCTCCAGTACACAGCCTTGTACCAGCCCCTGCAGCAGCAACGCCCCCACCTGCCCCAGTGGAGGTATTACCAGCAACCACTTCCGAAGCAGATGCAGCAGCTCCAGACAAAGGGTATGAACATCACACAGTGTACATGATTAGTACATACACGTGACATTAGGAGATGACAGCTCACGTGTGTACTGGCACAGTATAGGTAGTACTAGATTCCCTGAAATATTAGTATGATATTATTTACTTTATACAGATTGAGCTGGACCTTCTATATTATTTAATCTCTTTAATGAGCTTTCTACATTGTTGGGAGAGAAAAAGGAGGAAAAGCAAATTACAGATCCATGGGGTTACCCCATAGCTACCAGTGCCAAGCCTCTAATCACTGTAGTATCTGGGCCAGTCATGTCACTTCCTATTCTGAGCATGGGAAATTCTGAAAACATGGCCTGCAGGTTGTGACGCTCTCCTGCTAGTGAACATTGTGTCTCAGTGGTATCTTGTTTGTGCACAGATCCGGTGTTGGGGTGCTGAACTGGCTCATGCAAAGTCTGGAAAAAGTGGTGCCACAGCCAGAGACTCCTGTTGTAATCCCTAAAAAAGTGGAGGTGAGTGTGGGCCCTCCTGTCTGTCGTAAGGGGACGTGGGCCCTCCTGTCTGTCGTAGGGAGACGTGGGCCCTCCTGTCTGTCGTAGGGGGACGTGGGCCCTCCTGTCTGTCGTAGGGGGACGTGGGCCCTCCTGTCTGTCGTAAGGAGACGTGGGCCCTCCTGTCTGTCGTAAGGAGACGTGGGCCCTCCTGTCTGTCGTAAGGAGACGTGGGCCCTCCTGTCTGTCGTAAGGAGACGTGGGCCCTCCTGTCTGTCGTAAGGAGACGTGGGCCCTCCTGTCTGTCGTAAGGGGACGTGGGCCCTCCTGTCTGTCGTAAGGGGACGTGGGCCCTCCTGTCTGTCGTAGGGGGACGTGGGCCCTCCTGTCTGTCGTAGGGGGACGTGGGCCCTCCTGTCTGTCGTAGGGGGACGTGGGCCCTCCTGTCTGTCGTAGGGGGACGTGGGCCCTCCTGTCTGTCGTAGGGGGACGTGGGCCCTCCTGTCTGTCGTAGGGGGACGTGGGCCCTCCTGTCTGTCGTAAGGGGACGTGGGCCCTCCTGTCTGTCGTAAGGGGACGTGGGCCCTCCTGTCTGTCGTAAGGGGACGTGGGCCCTCCTGTCTGTCGTAGGGGGACGTGGGCCCTCCTGTCTGTCGTAGGGGGACGTGGGCCCTCCTGTCTGTCGTAAGGGGACGTGGGCCCTCCTGTCTTTAGCAGACGGCACTGAACATTGTGTGGGTCGGTGAGTCCCTGTTATGGGGACTATTTGTTGATTTGATTACTTCTGGTTTTGATTGACAGGAGGAAAAGCCAAAAGAAGAGGTGCCGCCCCCCCCAGCAGGTGAGCGTCAGGAATGTCTTGTGTCTGTCCTCGCCTACACCCCCCACCTGAGTGTCGACCTCTCTGACAGGATCTTTATTTCTTTCCAGTGACCCGGAAAGACTCTAAGGGAAGGTAAGTCACTCCTTGGGTGTCAGCACACAATCTCTATTCCTGATATATAATCATTATTAGTCAATAGACCTTCCTCATATTGCAGTGTGAGGGGACTTTATTGCCCCATATAACCTGTCTATCATCTGCTGGGCACTAGTGTACCAACAACACAGGCGCTATTTGTCCGCAGATGTGGACTACACTGGCCATTTTGTTGAAGCCCAGAGAATCTTGCGGGAATAATGGGTATGAGTTATTTATACAATTCTGCTCAGTGGATTATGCCCGGTTATATTCAATCTACAACATGTTTTTAGTAAAGATAATCTAAAGCTCCCACCTAACACGTTCTGTTCCTTCCTGTTGCTGTGTTTCGGACGCAGCGCTGACAGCATCGGGTAGGTTTTATGCCCTGTGTGGTAATGCTGGCTATCATACAATCTGAATATACCTGGGAGGAACGGAAATACCATGATGGTTACCTTATGTGCCGAGTACAGACCTAGTTGTGGACAGGGGAATCTCATTGTCAGGGATTCCACAGATCAGAGTTTCAAATGAATAATTTGCAAACAATTTAATTGCCCCAATCTGATCAGTTTATTATCAACAACCAACCACATGTAGACCCAAATTCATACTTTTCATCCTTACTGGGTAAATAATTAGGGTGAAGAAAACAAGAACCAGAGTCAGGTGTGGCGGTCCCCTGGGGTGGTGGCGTGTGGCGGTCCCCTGGGGTGGCGGCGTGTGGCGGTCCCCTGGGGTCTCGGCGTGTGGCGCTCCCCTGGGGTGGCGGCGTGTGGCGGTCCCCTGGGGTCTCGGCGTGTGGCGGTCCCCTGGGGTGGCGGCGTGTGGCGGTCCCCTGGGGTGGCGGCGTGTGGCGGTCCCCTGGGGTGGCGGCGTGTGGCGGTCCCCTGGGGTCTCGGCGTGTGGCGGTCCCCTGGGGTGGCGGCTTGTGGCTTTCCCCTGGGGTCTCGGCGTGTGGCGGTCCCCTGGGGTCTCAGCGTGTGGCGGTCCCTGGGGTGGCGGCGTGTGGCGGTCCCCTGGGGTCTCGGCGTGTGGCGGTCCCCTGGGGTCTCAGCGTGTGGCGGTCCCCTGGGGTCTCGGCGTGTGGCGGTCCCTGGGGTCTCAGCGTGTGGCGGTCCCCTGGGGTCTCAGCGTGTGGCGGTCCCTGGGGTGGCGGCGTGTGGCGGTCCCCTGGGGTCTCGGCGTGTGGCGGTCCCCTGGGGTCTCAGCGTGTGGCGGTCCCCTGGGGTCTCGGCGTGTGGCGGTCCCTGGGGTCTCGGCGTGTGGCGGTCCCCTGGGGTCTCGGCGTGTGGCGGTCCCCTGGGGTCTCGGCGTGTGGCGGTCCCCTGGGGTCTCGGCGTGTGGCGGTCCCCTGGGGTCTCGGCGTGTGGTGGTCCCCTGGGGTCTCGGTGTGTGGCGGTCCCCTGGGGTCTCGGCGTATGGCGGTCCCCTGGGGTCTCGGCGTGTGGCGGTCCCCTGGGGTCTCAGCGTGTGGCGGTCCCTGGGGTGGCGGCGTGTGGCGGTCCCCTGGGGTCTCGGCGTGTGGCGGTCCCCTGGGGTCTCGGCGTGTGGCGGTCCCCTGGGGTCTCGGCGTGTGGCGGTCCCTGGGGTCTCAGCGTGTGGCGGTCCCCTGGGGTCTCAGCGTGTGGCGGTCCCTGGGGTGGCGGCGTGTGGCGGTCCCCTGGGGTCTCCGCGTGTGGCGGTCCCCTGGGGTCTCGGCGTGTGGCGGTCCCCTGGGGTCTCGGCGTGTGGCGGTCCCTGGGGTCTCGGCGTGTGGCGGTCCCCTGGGGTCTCGGCGTGTGGCGGTCCCCTGGGGTCTCGGCGTGTGGCGGTCCCCTGGGGTCTCGGCGTGTGGCGGTCCCCTGGGGTCTCGGCGTGTGGTGGTCCCCTGGGGTCTCGGTGTGTGGCGGTCCCCTGGGGTCTCGGCGTGTGGCGGTCCCCTGGGGTCTCGGCGTGTGGCGGTCCCCTGGGGTCTCGGCGTGTGGCGGTCCCCTGGGGTGGCGGCATGTGGCGGTCCCCTGGGGTCTCGGCGTGTGGCGGTCCCCTGGGGTCTCGGCGTGTGGCGGTCCCCTGGGGTCTCGGCGTGTGGCGGTCCCCTGGGGTCTCGGCGTATGGCGGTCCCCTGGGGTCTCGGCGTGTGGCGGTCCACTGGGGTCTCGGCGTGTGGCGGTCCCCTGGGGTCTCGGCGTGTGGCGGTCCCCTGGGGTCTCGGCGTGTGGGGGTCCCCTGGGGTCGCTGTGTATGGGAGTCATTACGGTTGTAACATATGTTTTGGGTTTTTGCAGGGTTTTGAGCTGGATCACTTATGGTTTGGAGAAAGTCATCCCACAGCCAGTAACTGCAGCTAAGCAGGTATTTATCCATCATACAGCCAGCCTCTGTCTTCTCCATAACAGTGCAGTCGGATTATCATTCCCCCAGCTCTATCCTCGGCTCTCTCCCACTATCCGCTTCCTCCAATTGCTATATGGGGTGCAGCAGAAATGTGCACCACCCCTGTAATTCTAGTGGCTGTCCTGGCCCTCGCTGCACCTCTGTTACCTGGACTCAGTCACTGATTTACCTGCTGATGGTGCACTGACCACTTCTATTAAAGCATCAATACGTGTATATATATATATATAGTTATACACCAGCAGCCCCTCCCACCATTCTTCTTGTCCCTCCTCCTATAGGTGTGTTATAAACCCCCCACTTCCCTCACATCCACCCCCACACCCCCCTTGGTTTCTTATCAGGGATCTTAGTGGAGAAGTTGTTTTGGTTTTTTTGGGGGGGGGAAGGGGACGAAGGGACCCTGCAGGCCGTTCCTCCAGTACAGAGGAACAGTTTGAGGTTTGTGTCCCCCTCATGTAGAGAACGACTGAGCTGACTCTCAGGGGTGCGTCCGGGGTATAATACGTTAGTGATGGTTTCTCTTCTCTCTGACAGGATACACAGACCATCACCCTCTGTCCGGTGGAGGAAAGTAAGTGATATTTTTGGTCCATTAATCCTATTTGTTCCTGATGCATTGGGGATTTCTCTCTCAGCTGTGGGAATAATAAGATTAGAATTTTATGTATAGAGGCTGTAATATGCCAGGGACAGATACTGCAATATGAAATATGGTTTAGTATCAAAATCATGATAAATGTTCCACTAATGTATAAAATAAACACATTGTATCACAGTAGTAGCTGTAACTGTCACACAGCTCAAGTAATACGTCTTATAATACGTACGTATAGGATGTACGGGGTGTGGTATATAGTGATTATTATAATACACAAGTGACATTAATATACAGTATGTAAAACATAACCTTGTAGTGATGTCATCACGTGTATCTGGTCAAGTGAAATGCTTATATTATATATATATTATACCAGCAATATTTAATATTTATACCGACATTGATGATGAGTTCTCGGTACAGCGCTGCGGAATCAGTGGCGCTATATAAACAAATGGTGATGATGATGATTTTATACCAACGGGACCTGTACATGGCAGCCCAGGTATCTTTATTACCTGCAGTAACCTTTACTACCCATCAGGGGGCACTACAAGTCCTTATAGTAGCTACATAACATTTACACTTCATAAATTCCAGATGTGTCAGCCCAGCAGAAGATGAAACAAAACCCCAGGACCATCTGCCAATCACACGGGGGAAGCGGTATTCCTCCGATGCCGACTTACCTTCTGTTCTGTCCTTGGTGTAAAAAATCGTGTCCGATAAATCTTTGTGTTCTCCTCGAATATATTTGTTGACCTTTATTCCAGCAACCTCAGTTTGCCCAGCTGTTCACTATTAACCCTTTAATTCAGTTCATTAATAAGGTCACCTTATCCAGTATTCCAGATTTAGTTTAATTTGGTGATTTCTATATTGACTAAGATATTGCTTCACGTATTGTGTTTTGCTGAAAACCTCCGACTTCATGTCATAAATAACTTGTCACAGGTATTTCCCATTTAGAGATGAGTATAGTCCTAAGTCTAAAAGGTTTTCTGCAAAGTGCGATAAGTTTTAGAGATGTCTTCCTGAAACCAACGTGTTTCACCAACTTCTTTAAGGGTTTACAATTATTTATTTGGGATTAGATTTACTTTCTTCAGCAATGACGTTTTCATCTTATTTGCCTGATTTCTATTTTTATATTTTTATATTATATTACTTTTAGTTCTTGTATTTAAATAATGACCTCTTGGTATCTTCTACATGTAACTTGTTACTGTAGGGTATATACCTGTACTAAATACATTCACCCTCAGGGCTTTTCTGTGATAGAGCAAGATCCCAGGATCAGCGTTAATGTCTGTCTGAGCTCTTCAGAATTGACCTTTCTAATTTGTGGTTTCTTTGGTGTCCTTACATTTTTATTAAAACCTTAGTAGTTGTAATTACATTCACAACCATCTGTAAGCCTTACTAACTTACAACAAGCTGCAGTCCTCTGTTCATAGCATAGCCTTCCATACTCATGGATCCATCATGAGACTCATTCATCCAAGGGGTATATTTACTAAACTGTGGGTTTGAATAAGGGGAGATGTTGCCTATAGCAACCAATCAAATTCTAGTTGTAATTTTGTAGAATGTACTAAATAAATGACAGCTAGAATCTGATTGGTTGCTATAGGCAACATCTCCACTTTTCAAACATGCAGTTTAGTAAATATACCCCCAAGTCTCAGTTATACTTCCCATGTCTTAATTCTTTAGTTCACTTATTTTGTTTGGAAAACTCCTGGAATGTGTTACTTTACAAATTATATTTTTATGGGTCCTTATCGCCTCTTCTAACTGACACTGACTGGCCGGGGATGTGTGGGAGGAGGGGACACTGACTGGCCGGGGATGTGTGGGAGGAGGGACACTGACTGGCTGGTGATGTGTGGGAGGAGGGACACTGACTGGCCGGGGATGTGTGGGAGGAGGGGACACTGACTGGCCGGGGATGTGTGGGAGGAGGGGACACTGACTGGCCGGGGATGTGTGGGAGGAGGGACACTGACTGGCTGGTGATGTGTGGGAGGAGGGGACACTGACTGGCCGGAGATGTGTGGGAGGAGGGGACACTGACTGGCCGGGGATGTGTGGGAGGAGGGGACACTGACTGGCCGGGGATGTGTCGGAAGAGGGGGCACTGACTGGCCGGAGATGTGTGGGAGAAGTGGACACTGACTGGCCGGCGATGTGTGGGAGGAGGGGACACTGACTGGCCGGAGATGTGTGGGAGAAGGGGACACTGACTGGCCGGGGATGTGTGGGAGGAGGGGGCACTGACTGGCCGGCGACGTGTCGGAAGAGGGGGCACTGACTGGCCGGAGATGTGTGGGAGAAGTGGACACTGACTGGCCGGCGATGTGTGGGAGGAGGGGACACTGACTGGCCGGAGATGTGTGGGAGAAGGGGACACTGACTGGCCGGCGATGTGTGGGAGGAGGGGGCACTGACTGGCCGGCGATGTGTGGGAGGAGGGGGCACTGACTGGCCGGCGATGTGTGGGAGGAGGGGGCACTGACTGGCCTGCGATGTGTCGGAAGAGGGGGCACTGACTGGCCGGAGATGTGTGGGAGGAGGGGGCACTGACTGGCCGGCGATGTGTCGGAAGAGGGGGCACTGACTGGCCAGAGATGTGTGGGAGGAGGGGACACTGACTGGATGGGGATGTGTGGGAGGAGGGGACACTGACTGGCCGGCAATGTGTGGGAGGAGGGGGCACTGACTGGCCTGGGATGTGTGGGAGGAGGGGGCACTGACTGGCCGGGGATGTGTGGGAGGAGGGGGGCACTGACTGGCTGGGGATGTGTGGGAGGAGGGGACACTGACTGGCCGGGGATGTGTGGGAGGAGGGGACACTGACTGGCCGGGGATGTGTGGGAGGAGGGGACACTGACTGGCCGGGGATGTGTGGGAGGAGGGGGCACTGACTGGCCTGGGATGTGTGGGAGGAGGGGACACTGACTGGCCGGCGATGTGTGGGAGGAGGGGGCACTGACTGGCCGGCGATGTGTGGGAGGAGGGGGCACTGACTGGCCGGCGATGTGTGGGAGGAGGGGGCACTGACTGGCCGGAGATGTGTGGGAGGAGGGGGCACTGACTGGCCGGGGATGTGTGGGAGGAGGGGGCACTGACTGGCCGGGGATGTGTGGGAGGAGGGGACACTGACTGGCCGGGGATGTGTGGGAGGAGGGGGCACTGACTGGCTGGGGATGTGTGGGAGGAGGGGACACTGACTGGCCGGGGATGTGTGGGAGGAGGGGACACTGACTGGCCGGGGATGTGTGGGAGGAGGGGACACTGACTGGCCGGGGATGTGTGGGAGGAGGGGGCACTGACTGGCCGGAGATGTGTGGGAGGAGGGGGCACTGACTGGCCGGGGATGTGTGGGAGGAGGGGACACTGACTGGCCGGGGATGTGTGGGAAGAGGGGGCACTGACTGGCCGGAGATGTGTGGGAGGAGGGGGCACTGACTGGCCGGGGATGTGTGGGAGGAGGGGACACTGACTGGCCGGGGATGTGTGGGAGGAGGGGGCACTGACTGGCCGGGGATGTGTGGGAGGAGGGGACACTGACTGGCCGGGGATGTGTGGGAGGAGGGGACACTGACTGGCCGGGGATGTGTGGGAGGAGGGGACACTGACTGGCCGGGGATGTGTGGGAGGAGGGGACACTGACTGGCCGGGGATGTGTGGGAGGAGGGGACACTGACTGGCCGGGGATGTGTGGGAGGAGGGGGCACTGACTGGCCGGGGATGTGTGGGAGGAGGGGGCACTGACTGGCCGGGGATGTGTGATTCCGCTCCTATGGAACGGGTGGGTGAATGTGGGCTGCGGATGATTCCGCTTCTCTGGAATGAGTGTATAGTTCAGTAGAACTTGTATACAGGGTGTCTTGTGTCTCATTTGTCCGGTGATACAGTAGATACTCATTGCACAGTTAATGAGAATTACTCTGATGTAATACAAATTCCATGTGATAAGACTGCACTCCATATGGTTTTATCCTCCAGGTCTGTAACTTGGGAAGATTTGTGTCACTGACTTAATGTAAATGGGGCTTAAGGGGCAGAGGCTGCATATTCTATATTAATTGTTTTCTCTTCTCCTTTGTTTCAGAGGGGAGTGGGGTTTAAATAACCCCTGAAACAAATGGAAAAAAGAAGTCACAGGAGCCCTGTCCTTCGGTCCCCAAGTTCAGACACCTCCCCGCCTGTTGCCCACTGTCCTAGAGCCTTGATAAGACCCTGATAACAAGAATCAACAGTAATCGGTACCGGGACTGATGTAATACCTTGTAATGAGTACCGGGACTGATGACGTAATACCTTGTGATGAGTACCGGGACTGATGACGTAATACCTTGTGATGAGTACCGGGACTGATGACTTAATACCTTGTGATGAGTACCGGGACTGATGACGTAATACCTTGTGATGAGTACCGGCACTGATGACGTGATACCTTGTAATGAGTACTGGCACTGATGACGTAATACCTTGTGATGAGTACCGGCAATGATGACGTGATACCTTGTGATGAGTACCGGGACTGATGACGTGATACCTTGTGATGAGTACCGGGACTGATGACGTGATACCTTGTGATGAGTACCGGGACTGATGACGTAATACCTTGTGATGAGTATCGGGACTGATGACGTGATACCTTGTAATGAGTACCGGGACTGATGACGTAATACCTTGTGATGAGTACCGGGACTGATGACGTAATACCTTGTGATGAGTACCGGGACTGATGACGTAATACCTTGTAATGAGTACCGGCACTGATGACGTAATACCTTGTAATGAGTACCTGGACTGATGATGTAATACCTTGTAATGAGTACCGGGACTGATGACGTGATACCTTGTAACGAGTACCTGGACTGATGACGTGATACCTTGTGATGAGTACCGGGACTGATGACGTAATACCTTGTGATGAGTACCTGGACTGATGACGTAATACCTTGTGATGAGTACCGGGACTGATGACGTAATACCTTGTGATGAGTACCGGCACTGATGACGTAATACCTTGTAATGAGTACCGGGACTGATGACGTAATACCTTGTAATGAGTACCGGGACTGATGACGTGATACCTTGTAATGAGTACCGGGACTGATGACGTGATACCTTGTAACGAGTACCTGGACTGATGACGTGATACCTTGTAACGAGTACCGGGACTGATGACGTGATACCTTGTAACGAGTTCCGGGACTGATGACGCAGTCCATGGTGATTAGTATGTAATTAGTACCAGAGTGGTGGCGATAACTCATTGAGCTCATTATAATAATCAGGGTATTGGAGAACACTGTGACTATGAATTTGGAAGATAAATGGGCCATATGGTGTTATTGGTACATGTGTGTTACAGTTGTGTTCACATGACTGGGATCCGATACACAGGATATAGTAACATTAGTGTCATGTACGGTGAGATGTGAGAATGCTTCCTCTGTTTGTGGGAGTAATGATGGTACTGCTGATCCCCTGTAGGGCTGAGAAGACTATGTAGTAATATCTCTGCATCGGATGCAGATAATCAGATAAGATCGTCAGTAATCTTCACTGATTACAATCTAAAAATTTTAGTCAATGTCTTTTTTTCGTTATAATGTCCATCGCTTGGAGCACAGTCCTCTCCCGGTGTCACAATGCACAAGTTGTATAGATGTTCGGTGACAGTTTGAAATCAATCTGGATATGAGCTGTTCTATGTTAAAGTTTGTGTAATGTTCCCCCCTCACTAACCCCAGAAATGCTTTAATTGTATTTCCTTGGTCAATTATGTTTCACCTTTCTTTTTGCAATGCAAATTACACATTAAATAAAAGTATCTGCACCGTGTGTGTCTGTCTGTCTGTCTGTCTGTCTGTCTGTCTGTCTGTCTGTCTGTCTGTCTGTCTGTGTGTGTCTGTCAGTGTATCGTGATTGTGTGTCTGTTTGTAGCACTGTAGGTTGTCCATACATTGGCTGTTCTGGCTACTGGTGCCCAGATCTGAAAGATCAACCTGTTCGGCACTTAAATCTGTCATGGAAGACATGGTCCGATACAAGCATCATCCAAACATATCTAACGTCTGTTTCATTCCATATCTGGATCGCTAGCTGTTCCGTGCTGATAAATGCAGAGCACGTCCGGGCACCTTATGACTTTCTGATGATTGTCCCTGATCCCCAATGACTCCAGCTGTACTGTACAATGCTGGTGCCCAGCAGCCAGGTGTGTGTTGTCCTGTCAGTGGCTGTCGCTGTGTCCCTGATCCCCAATGACTCCAGCTGTACTGTACAATGCTGGTGCCCAGCAGCCAGGTGTGTGTTGTCCTGTCAGTGGCTGTCGCTGTGTCCCTGATCCCCAATGACTCCAGCTGTACTGTACAATGCTGGTGCCCAGCAGCCGGGTGTGTGTTGTCCTGTCAGTGGCTGTCCCTGTGTCCCTGATCCCCAATGACTCCAGCTGTACTGTACAATGCTGGTGCCCAGCAGCCGGGTGTGTGTTGTCCTGTCAGTGGCTGTCGCTGTGTCCCTGATCCCCAATGACTCCAGCTGTACTGTACAATGCTGGTGCCCAGCAGCCAGGTGTGTGTTGTCCTGTCAGTGGCTGTCGCTGTGTCCCTGATCCCCAATGACTCCAGCTGTACTGTACAATGCTGGTGCCCAGCAGCCGGGTGTGTGTGTTGTCCTGTCAGTGGCTGTCGCTGTGTCCCTGATCCCCAATGACTCCAGCTGTACTGTACAATGCTGGTGCCCAGCAGCCAGGTGTGTGTTGTCCTGTCAGTGGCTGTCGCTGTGTCCCTGATCCCCAATGACTCCAGCTGTACTGTATAATGCTGGTGCCCAGCAGCCAGGTGTGTGTTGTCCTGTCAGTGGCTGTCGCTGTGTCCCTGGTCCCCAATGACTCCAGCTGTACTGTACAATGCTGGTGCCCAGCAGCCAGGTGTGTGTTGTCCTGTCAGTAGCTGTCGCTGTGTCCCTGATCCCCAATGACTCCAGCTGTACTGTACAATGCTGGTGCCCAGCAGCCAGGTGTGTGTTGTCCTGTCAGTGGCTGTCGCTGTGTCCCTGATCCCCAATGACTCCAGCTGTACTGTACAATGCTGGTGCCCAGCAGCCAGGTGTGTGTTGTCCTGTCAGTGGCTGTCGCTGTGTCCCTGATCCCCAATGACTCCAGCTGTACTGTACAATGCTGGTGCCCAGCAGCCGGGTGTGTGTTGTCCTGTCAGTAGCTGTCGCTGTGTCCCTGATCCCCAATGACTCCAGCTGTACTGTACAATGCTGGTGCCCAGCAGCCGGGTGTGTGTTGTCCTGTCAGTGGCTGTCGCTGTGTGTGTCCCTGATCCCCAATGACTCCAGCTGTACTGTACAATGCTGGTGCCCAGCAGCCAGGTGTGTGTTGTCCTGTCAGTGGCTGTCGCTGTGTCCATGATCCCCAATGACTCCAGCTGTACTGTACAATGCTGGTGCCCAGCAGCCAGGTGTGTGTTGTCCTGTCAGTGGCTGTCGCTGTGTCCATGATCCCCAATGACTCCAGCTGTACTGTACAATGCTGGTGCCCCAGCAGCCGGGTGTGTGTTGTCCTGTCAGTGGCTAGCGCTGTGTCCCTGATCACCAATGACTCCAGCTGTACTGTACAATGCTGGTGCCCTGCAGCCAGGTGTGTGTTGTCCTGTCAGTGGCTGTCGCTGTGTCCCTGATCCCCAATGACTCCAGCTGTACTGTACAATGCTGGTGCCCAGCAGCCAGGTGTGTGTTGTCCTGTCAGTGGCTGTCGCTGTGTCCCTGATCCCCAATGACTCCAGCTGTACTGTACAATGCTGGTGCCCAGCAGCCGGGTGTGTGTTGTCCTGTCAGTGGCTGTCGCTGTGTCCCTGATCCCCAATGACTCCAGCTGTACTGTACAATGCTGGTGCCCAGCAGCCAGGTGTGTGTTGTCCTGTCAGTAGCTGTCGCTGTGTCCCCTGATCCCAATGACTCCAGCTGTACTGTACAATGCTGGTGCCCAGCAGCCGGGTGCGTGTTGTCCTGTCAGTGGCTGTCGCTGTGTCCCTGATCCCCAATGACTCCAGCTGTACTGTACAATGCTGGTGCCCAGCAGCCGGGTGTGTGTTGTCCTGTCAGTGGCTGTCGCTGTGTCCCTGATCCCCAATGACTCCAGCTGTACTGTACAATGCTGGTGCCCTGCAGCCGGGTGTGTGTTGTCCTGTCAGTGGCTGTCGCTGTGTCCCTGATCCCCAATGACTCCAGCTGTACTGTACAATGCTGGTGCCCCAGCAGCCAGGTGTGTGTTGTCCTGTCAGTGGCTGTCGCTGTGTCCCTGATCCCCAATGACTCCAGCTGTACTGTACAATGCTGGTGCCCAGCAGCCAGGTGTGTGTTGTCCTGTCAGTGGCTGTCGCTGTGTCCCTGATCCCCAATGACTCCAGCTGTACTGTACAATGCTGGTGCCCAGCAGCCAGGTGTGTGTTGTCCTGTCAGTGCTGTCGCTGTGTCCCTGATCCCCAATGACTCCAGCTGTACTGTACAATGCTGGTGCCAGCAGCCAGGTGCGTGTTGTCCTGTCAGTGGCTGTCGCTGTGTCCCTGATCCCCAATGACTCCAGCTGTACTGTACAATGCTGGTGCCCAGCAGCCAGGTGTGTGTTGTCCTGTCAGTGGCTGTCGCTGTGTCCCTGATCCCCAATGACTCCAGCTGTACTGTACAATGCTGGTGCCCAGCAGCCAGGTGTGTGTTGTCCTGTCAGTGGCTGTCGCTGTGTCCCTGATCCCCAATGACTCCAGCTGTACTGTACAATGCTGGTGCCCAGCAGCCAGGTGTGTGTTGTCCTGTCAGTGGCTGTCGCTGTGTCCCTGATCCCCAATGACTCCAGCTGTACTGTACAATGCTGGTGCCCAGCAGCCGGGTGTGTGTTGTCCTGTCAGTGGCTTGTCGCTGTGTCCCTGATCCCCAATGACTCCAGCTGTACTGTACAATGCTGGTGCCCAGCAGCCAGGTGCGTGTTGTCCTGTCAGTGGCTGTCGCTGTGTCCCTGATCCCCAATGACTCCAGCTGTACTGTACAATGCTGGTGCCCAGCAGCCGGGTGTGTGTGGTCCTGTCAGTGGCTGTCGCTGTGTCCCTGATCCCCAATGACTCCAGCTGTACTGTACAATGCTGGTGCCCAGCAGCCAGGTGTGTGTGGTCCTGTCAGTGGCTGTCGCTGTGTCCCCTGATCCCCAATGACTCCAGCTGTACTGTACAATGCTGGTACCCAGCAGCCAGGTGTGTGTTGTCCTGTCAGTAGCTGTCGCTGTGTCCCTGATCCCCCAATGACTCCAGCTGTACTGTACAATGCTGGTGCCCAGCAGCCGGGTGCGTGTTGTCCTGTCAGTGGCTGTCGCTGTGTCCCTGATCCCCAATGACTCCAGCTGTACTGTACAATGCTGGTGCCCAGCAGCCGGGTGCGTGTTGTCCTGTCAGTGGCTGTCGCTGTGTCCCTGATCCCAATGACTCCAGCTGTACTGTACAATGCTGGTGCCCAGCAGCCAGGTGTGTGTTGTCCTGTCAGTGGCTGTCGCTGTGTCCCTGATCCCAATGACTCCAGCTGTACTGTACAATGCTGGTGCCCAGCAGCCGGGTGTGTGTGGTCCTGTCAGTGGCTGTCCGCTGTGTCCCTGATCCCCAATGACTCCAGCTGTACTGTACAATGCTGGTGCCCAGCAGCCAGGTGTGTGTTGTCCTGTCAGTGGCTGTCGCTGTGTCCCTGATCCCCAATGACTCCAGCTGTACTGTACAATGCTGGTGCCCAGCAGCCGGGTGTGTGTTGTCCTGTCAGTGGCTGTCGCTGTGTCCCTGATCCCCAATGACTCCAGCTGTACTGTACAATGCTGGTGCCCAGCAGCCAGGTGTGTGTTGTCCTGTCAGTGGCTGTCGCTGTGTCCCTGATCCCCAATGACTCCAGCTGTACTGTACAATGCTGGTGCCCAGCAGCCAGGTGCGTGTTGTCCTGTCAGTGGCTGTCGCTGTGTCCCTGATCCCCAATGACTCCAGCTGTACTGTACAATGCTGGTGCCCAGCAGCCGGGTGCGTGTTGTCCTGTCAGTGGCTGTCGCTGTGTCCCTGAATCCCCAATGACTCCAGCTGTACTGTACAATGCTGGTACCCAGCAGCCGGGTGTGTGTTGTCCTGTCAGTGGCTGTCGCTGTGTCCCTGATCCCCAATGACTCCAGCTGTACTGTACAATGCTGGTGCCCAGCAGCCGGGTGCGTGTTGTCCTGTCAGTGGCTATCGCTGTGTCCCTGATCCCCAATGACTCCAGCTGTACTGTACAATGCTGGTGCCCAGCAGCCAGGTGTGTGTTGTCCTGTCAGTGGCTGTCGCTGTGTCCCTGATCCCCAATGACTCCAGCTGTACTGTACAATGCTGGTGCCCAGCAGCCGGGTGTGTGTTGTCCTGTCAGTGGCTGTCCTGTGTCCCTGATCCCCAATGACTCCAGCTGTACTGTACAATGCTGGTGCCCAGCAGCCAGGTGTGTGTTGTCCTGTCAGTGGCTGTCGCTGTGTCCCTGATCCCCAATGACTCCAGCTGTACTGTACAATGCTGGTGCCCAGCAGCCGGGTGTGTGTTGTCCCTGTCAGTTGGCTGTCGCTGTGTCCCTGATCCCCAATGACTCCAGCTGTACTGTACAATGCTGGTGCCCAGCAGCCGGGTGTGTGTTGTCCTGTCAGTGGCTGTCGCTGTGTCCCTGATCCCCAATGACTCCAGCTGTACTGTACAATGCTGGTGCCCAGCAGCCAGGTGCGTGTTGTCCTGTCAGTGGCTGTCGCTGTGTCCCTGATCCCCAATGACTCCAGCTGTACTGTACAATGCTGGTGCCCAGCAGCCAGGTGTGTGTTGTCCTGTCAGTGGCTGTCGCTGTGTCCCTGATCCCCAATGACTCCAGCTGTACTGTACAATGCTGGTGCCCAGCAGCCAGGTGTGTGTTGTCCTGTCAGTGGCTGTCGCTGTGTCCCTGATCCCCAATGACTCCAGCTGTACTGTACAATGCTGGTGCCCAGCAGCCAGGTGTGTGTTGTCCTGTCAGTGGCTGTCGCTGTGTCCCTGATCCCCAATGACTCCAGCTGTACTGTACAATGCTGCTGCCCAGCAGCCGGGTGTGTGTTGTCCTGTCAGTGGCTGTCGCTGTGTCCCTGATCCCAATGACTCCAGCTGTACTGTACAATGCTGGTGCCCAGCAGCCGGGGTGTGTTGTCCTGTCAGTGGCTGTCGCTGTGTCCCTGATCCCCAATGACTCCAGCTGTACTGTACAATGCTGGTACCCAGCAGCCGGGTGTGTGTGGTCCTGTCAGTGGCTGTCGCTGTGTCCCTGATCCCAATGACTCCAGCTGTACTGTACAATGCTGGTGCCCAGCAGCCGGGTGTGTGTTGTCCTGTCAGTGGCTGTCGCTGTGTCCCTGATCCCCAATGACTCCAGCTGTACTGTACAATGCTGGTGCCCAGCAGCCAGGTGTGTGTTGTCCTGTCAGTGGCTGTCGCTGTGTCCCTGATCCCCAATGACTCCAGCTGTACTGTACAATGCTGGTACCCAGCAGCTGGGTGTGTGTTGTCCTGTCAGTGGCTGTCGCTGTGTCCCTGATCCCCAATGACTCCAGCTGTACTGTACAATGCTGGTGCCCAGCAGCCCGGGTGTGTGTTGTCCTGTCAGTGGCTGTCGCTGTGTCCCTGATCCCCAATGACTCCAGCTGTACTGTACAATGCTGGTGCCCAGCAGCCAGGTGTGTGTTGTCCTGTCAGTGGCTGTCGCTGTGTCCCTGATCCCCAATGACTCCAGCTGTACTGTACAATGCTGCTGCCCAGCAGCCGGGTGTGTGTTGTCCTGTCAGTGGCTGTCGCTGTGTCCCTGATTCCCAATGACTCCAGCTGTACTGTACAATGCTGGTGCCCAGCAGCCAGGTGTGTGTTGTCCTGTCAGTGGCTGTCGCTGTGTCCCTGATCCCCAATGACTCCAGCTGTACTGTACAATGCTGGTGCCCAGCAGCCAGGTGCGTGTTGTCCTGTCAGTGGCTGTCGCTGTGTCCCTGATCCCCAATGACTCCAGCTGTACTGTACAATGCTGGTGCCCAGCAGCCAGGTGTGTGTTGTCCTGTCAGTGGCTGTCGCTGTGTCCCTGATCCCCAATGACTCCAGCTGTACTCTACAATGCTGGTGCCCAGCAGCCAGGTGTGTGTTGTCCTGTCAGTGGCTGTCGCTGTGTCCCTGATCCCCAATGACTCCAGCTGTACTGTACAATGCTGGTGCCCAGCAGCCGGGTGTGTGTTGTCCTGTCAGTGGCTGTCGCTGTGTCCCTGATCCCCAATGACTCCAGCTGTACTGTACAATGCTGGTGCCCAGCAGCCCGGGTGTGTGTTGTCCTGTCAGTGGCTGTCGCTGTGTCCCTGATCCCCAATGACTCCAGCTGTACTGTACAATGCTGGTGCCCAGCAGCCAGGTGTGTGTTGTCCTGTCAGTGGCTATCGCTGTGTCCCTGATCCCCAATGACTCCAGCTGTACTGTACAATGCTGGTGCCCAGCAGGCCAGGTGTGTGTTGTCCTGTCAGTGGCTGTCGCTGTGTCCCTGATCCCCAATGACTCCAGCTGTACTGTACAATGCTGGTGCCCCAGCAGCCGGGTGTGTGTTGTCCTGTCAGTGGCTGTCGCTGTGTCCCTGATCCCCAATGACTCCAGCTGTACTGTATAATGCTGGTGCCCAGCAGCCAGGTGTGTGTTGTCCTGTCAGTGGCTGTCGCTGTGTCCCTGATCCCCAATGACTCCAGCTGTACTGTACAATGCTGGTGCCCAGCAGCCGGGTGTGTGTTGTCCTGTCAGTGGCTATCGCTGTGTCCCTGATCCCCAATGACTCCAGCTGTACTGTACAATGCTGGTGCCCAGCAGCCAGGTGTGTGTTGTCCTGTCAGTGGCTGTCGCTGTGTCCCTGATCCCCAATGACTCCAGCTGTACTGTACAATGCTGGTGCCCAGCAGCCAGGTGTGTGTTGTCCTGTCAGTGGCTGTCGCTGTGTCCCCTGATCCCCAATGACTCCAGCTGTACTGTACAATGCTGGTGCCCAGCAGCCAGGTGTGTGTTGTCCTGTCAGTGGCTGTCGCTGTGTCCCTGATCCCCAATGACTCCAGCTGTACTGTACAATGCTGGTGCCCAGCAGCCGGGTGCGTGTTGTCCTGTCAGTGGCTGTCGCTGTGTCCCTGATCCCCAATGACTCCAGCTGTACTGTACAATGCTGGTGCCCAGCAGCCGGGTGTGTGTTGTCCTGTCAGTGGCTGTCGCTGTGTCCCTGATCCCCAATGACTCAGCTGTACTGTACAATGCTGGTGCCCAGCAGCCGGGTGTGTGTTGTCCTGTCAGTGGCTGTCGCTGTGTCCCTGATCCCCAATGACTCCAGCTGTACTGTACAATGCTGGTGCCCAGCAGCCGGGTGTGTGTTGTCCTGTCAGTGGCTATCGCTGTGTCCCTGATCCCCAATGACTCCAGCTGTACTGTACAATGCTGGTGCCCAGCAGCCGGGTGTGTGTTGTCCTGTCAGTGGCTGTCGCTGTGTCCCTGATCCCCAATGACTCCAGCTGTACTGTACAATGCTAGTGCCCAGCAGCCGGGTGTGTGTTGTCCTGTCAGTGGCTGTCGCTGTGTCCCTGATCCCCAATGACTCCAGCTGTACTGTACAATGCTGGTGCCCAGCAGCCGGGTGTGTGTTGTCCTGTCAGTAGCTGTCGCTGTGTCCCTGATCCCCAATGACTCCAGCTGTACTGTACAATGCTGGTGCCCCAGCAGCCGGGTGCGTGTTGTCCTGTCAGTGGCTGTCGCTGTGTCCCTGATCCCCAATGACTCCAGCTGTACTGTACAATGCTGGTGCCCAGCAGCCAGGTGTGTGTTGTCCTGTCAGTGGCTGTCAGCTGTGTCCCTGATCCCAATGACTCCAGCTGTACTGTACAATGCTGGTGCCCAGCAGCCAGGTGTGTGTTGTCCTGTCAGTGGCTGTCGCTGTGTCCCTGATCCCCAATGACTCCAGCTGTACTGTACAATGCTGGTGCCCAGCAGCCAGGTGTGTGTTGTCCTGTCAGTGGCTGTCGCTGTGTCCCTGATCCCCAATGACTCCAGCTGTACTGTACAATGCTGGTGCCCAGCAGCCGGGTGTGTGTTGTCCTGTCAGTGGCTGTCGCTGTGTCCCTGATCCCCAATGACTCCAGCTGTACTGTACAATGCTGGTGCCCAGCAGCCGGGTGTGTGTTGTCCTGTCAGTGGCTGTCGCTGTGTCCCTGATCCCCAATGACTCCAGCTGTACTGTACAATGCTGGTGCCCAGCAGCCGGGTGTGTGTTGTCCTGTCAGTGGCTGTCGCTGTGTCCCTGATCCCCAATGACTCCAGCTGTACTGTACAATGCTGGTACCCAGCAGCCGGGTGTGTGTTGTCCTGTCAGTGGCTGTCGCTGTGTCCCTGATCCCCAATGACTCCAGCTGTACTGTACAATGCTGGTGCCCCAGCAGCCGGGTGTGTGTTGTCCTGTCAGTGGCTGTCGCTGTGTCCCTGATCCCCAATGACTCCAGCTGTACTGTACAATGCTGGTGCCCAGCAGCCGGGTGTGTGTTGTCCTGTCAGTGGCTGTCGCTGTGTCCCTGATCCCCAATGACTCCAGCTGTACTGTACAATGCTGGTGCCCAGCAGCCGGGTGTGTGTTGTCCTGTCAGTGGCTGTCGCTGTGTCCCTGATCCCCAATGACTCCAGCTGTACTGTACAATGCCTGGTGCCCAGCAGCCAGGTGTGTGTTGTCCTGTCAGTGGCTGTCGCTGTGTCCCTGATCCCCAATGACTCCAGCTGTACTGTACAATGCTGGTGCCCAGCAGCCGGGTGTGTGTTGTCCTGTCAGTGGCTGTCGCTGTGTCCCTGATCCCCAATGACTCCAGCTGTACTGTACAATGCTGGTGCCCAGCAGCCAGGTGTGTGTTGTCCTGTCAGTGGCTGTCGCTGTGTCCCTGATCCCCAATGACTCCAGCTGTACTGTACAATGCTGGTGCCCAGCAGCCGGGTGTGTGTGGTCCTGTCAGTGGCTGTCGCTGTGTCCCTGATCCCCAATGACTCCAGCTGTACTGTACAATGCCTGGTGCCCCAGCAGCCAGGTGTGTGTTGTCCTGTCAGTGGCTATCGCTGTGTCCCTGATCCCCAATGACTCCAGCTGTACTGTACAATGCTGGTGCCCAGCAGCCAGGTGTGTGTTGTCCTGTCAGTGGCTGTCGCTGTGTCCCTGATCCCCAATGACTCCAGCTGTACTGTACAATGCTGGTGCCCAGCAGCCGGGTGTGTGTTGTCCTGTCAGTGGCTGTCGCTGTGTCCCTGATCCCCAATGACTCCAGCTGTACTGTACAATGCTGGATACCCAGCAGCCGGGTGTGTGTTGTCCTGTCAGTGGCTGTCGCTGTGTCCCTGATCCCCAATGACTCCAGCTGTACTGTACAATGCTGGTGCCCAGCAGCCGGTGTGTGTTGTCCTGTCAGTGGCTGTCGCTGTGTCCCTGATCCCCAATGACTCCAGCTGTACTGTACAATGCTGGTGCCCAGCAGCCAGGTGTGTGTTGTCCTGTCAGTGGCTGTCGCTGTGTCCCTGATCCCCAATGACTCCAGCTGTACTGTACAATGCTGCTGCCCAGCAGCCGGGTGTGTGTTGTCCTGTCAGTGGCTGTCGCTGTGTCCCTGATCCCCAATGACTCCAGCTGTACTGTACAATGCTGGTGCCCAGCAGCCGGGTGTGTGTTGTCCTGTCAGTGGCTGTCGCTGTGTCCCTGATCCCTCCAATGACTCCAGCTGTACTGTACAATGCTGGTGCCCAGCAGCCGGGTGTGTGTTTGTCCTGTCAGTGGCTGTCGCTGTGTCCCTGATCCCCAATGACTCCAGCTGTACTGTACAATGCTGGTGCCCAGCAGCCGGGTGTGTGTTGTCCTGTCAGTGGCTGTCGCTGTGTCCCTGATCCCCAATGACTCCAGCTGTACTGTACAATGCTGGTGCCCCAGCAGCCAGGTGTGTGTGTTGTCCTGTCAGTGGCTGTCGCTGTGTCCCTGATCCCCAATGACTCCAGCTGTACTGTACAATGCTGGTGCCCAGCAGCCAGGTGTGTGTTGTCCTGTCAGTGGCTGTCGCTGTGTCCCTGATCCCCAATGACTCCAGCTGTACTGTACAATGCTGGTGCCCAGCAGCCAGGTGCGTGTTGTCCTGTCAGTGGCTGTCGCTGTGTCCCTGATCCCCAATGACTCCAGCTGTACTGTACAATGCTGGTGCCCAGCAGCCAGGTGTGTGTTGTCCTGTCAGTGGGCTGTCGCTGTGTCCCTGATCCCCAATGACTCCAGCTGTACTGTACAATGCCTGGTGCCCAGCAGCCAGGTGTGTGTGGTCCTGTCAGTGGCTGTCGCTGTGTCCCTGATCCCCAATGACTCCAGCTGTACTGTACAATGCTGGTGCCCAGCAGCCAGGTGTGTGTTGTCCTGTCAGTGGCTGTCGCTGTGTCCCTGATCCCCAATGACTCCAGCTGTACTGTACAATGCTGGTGCCCAGCAGCCAGGTGTGTGTTGTCCTGTCAGTGGCTGTCGCTGTGTCCCTGATCCCCAATGACTCCAGCTGTACTGTACAATGCTGGTGCCCAGCAGCCAGGTGTGTGTTGTCCTGTCAGTGGCTGTCGCTGTGTCCCTGATCCCCAATGACTCCAGCTGTACTGTACAATGCTGGTGCCCAGCAGCCAGGTGTGTGTTGTCCTGTCAGTGGCTGTCGCTATGTCCCTGATCCCCAATGACTCCAGCTGTACTGTACAATGCTGGTGCCCAGCAGCCAGGTGTGTGTTGTCCTGTCAGTGGCTGTCGCTGTGTCCCTGATCCCCAATGACTCCAGCTGTACTGTACAATGCTGGTGCCCAGCAGCCAGGTGTGTGTTGTCCTGTCAGTGGCTGTCGCTATGTCCCTGATCCCCAATGACTCCAGCTGTACTGTACAATGCTGGTGCCCAGCAGCCGGGTGTGTGTTGTCCTGTCAGTAGCTGTCGCTGTGTCCCTGATCCCCAATGACTCCAGCTGTACTGTACAATGCTGGTACCCAGCAGCCGGGTGTGTGTTGTCCTGTCAGTGGCTGTCGCTGTGTCCCTGATCCCCAATGACTCCAGCTGTACTGTACAATGCTGGTGCCCAGCAGCCGGGTGTGTGTTGTCCTGTCAGTGGCTGTCGCTGTGTCCCTGATCCCCAATGACTCCAGCTGTACTGTACAATGCTGGTGCCCAGCAGCCAGGTGTGTGTTGTCCTGTCAGTGGCTGTCGCTGTGTCCCTGATCCCCAATGACTCCAGCTGTACTGTACAATGCTGGTGCCCAGCAGCCAGGTGTGTGTTGTCCTGTCAGTGGCTGTCGCTGTGTCCCTGATCCCCAATGACTCCAGCTGTACTGTACAATGCTGGTGCCCAGCAGCCAGGTGTGTGTTGTCCTGTCAGTGGCTGTCGCTGTGTCCCTGATCCCCAATGACTCCAGCTGTACTGTACAATGCTGGTGCCCAGCAGCCAGGTGTGTGTGGTCCTGTCAGTGGCTGTCGCTGTGTCCCTGATCCCCAATGACTCCAGCTGTACTGTACAATGCTGGTGCCCAGCAGCCAGGTGTGTGTTGTCCTGTCAGTGGCTGTCGCTGTGTCCCTGATCCCCAATGACTCCAGCTGTACTGTACAATGCTGGTGCCCAGCAGCCGGGTGCGTGTTGTCCTGTCAGTGGCTGTCGCTGTGTCCCTGATCCCCAATGACTCCAGCTGTACTGTACAATGCTGGTGCCCAGCAGCCAGGTGTGTGTTGTCCTGTCAGTGGCTGTCGCTGTGTCCCTGATCCCCAATGACTCCAGCTGTACTGTACAATGCTGGTGCCCAGCAGCCAGGTGTGTGTTGTCCTGTCAGTGGCTGTCGCTGTGTCCCTGATCCCCAATGACTCCAGCTGTACTGTACAATGCTGCTGCCCAGCAGCCAGGTGTGTGTTGTCCTGTCAGTGGCTGTCGCTGTGTCCCTGACAACACAATCCTTCTGCAGCTTTTGTGGGTGCTAAGAAATCACTTTATATGAAAACCAACAACTGACATGAAATATATGATTTGCTGAATAGTTATCCGGTATAGACCTTAATGGCTTTAATAACAAAATGAAGACAATTCCTCTGCAGGAACAGGGACGTGTCTCTGTCTCTGTAAAATAAATAATATTGTCCATGAATATAATACATTGGTGACCCTGATCTGGTGTGTTTACAGTCAGTAGTTTCTATGTGTAGAATTCATGGAATGTGC
The DNA here is from genome assembly GCF_038048845.1 of Mixophyes fleayi. Classification (NCBI taxonomy): domain Eukaryota; kingdom Metazoa; phylum Chordata; class Amphibia; order Anura; family Limnodynastidae; genus Mixophyes; species Mixophyes fleayi. Next base: position 104,609,997 of record NC_134411.1, read on the forward strand.
TGCTCTTACTACAAGTAACGTGTTGTTACATCTGTATACATGTCTGACAGTCAGGTATGGAGCAGATCCCTTCTGGGGCCTAAATTCCTATTACCGCTGCATTTACTTCTCTTGCTAAAATCTCAGGTTTATAGCCGAATTCACAGACACTGCTCTGTACACTCAGGGATGTGGAGATTGTGGCATAAAGACAAATAAAGGTTTCCAATATTAATTATATGGAGTTAACAGTCTGAAGACTGCTCTATATAACATCATATACACAAAATATGATGTTAAATCTGGATGTAATTTGAAGTTAATCCCAGTTTTAAATGAATTTATTAACTTTTAACGCACCATCACCTTTTTTTCATCATTTTCCCTGAATAAGTATTAAAATGGACCTTAGAGCTTAGTAAAAATGTGGCCGAATTCATTCAATGATTTTAATCTCACTTTACTTTTGAGAATTTGGCTTGAAATTAAGACAAGGACAGAACAGACATCTCAGTATATGAAGATTAGTACACAAGGATTCGCCAGAGACCAAATTCCTCTCTAGAATGTAATTACATTGAGAATGTCCAACTCCTAAATAGAAGAAACTGTAGATGAGATTCTACTACAAGGTTACTGACATTTATACCGTACATTCCATGCACTCCTCATACATCGCAGATGGGGACTAGGAAGTTATGTCTCACAAGATCCATCAGTGTACTATCCCTATCCCTTCAAGGGACTGATTTATTCAGCTTAAAACAGAGCGCCACTAAAATTTATTTTGTCTAATTAAAATCATGATGCTGACTTAGGTCTGAATTAGGTCTCCTGCCGAAATTGCCTGTTGAAAACTGATAAACGCACTCTTTCTGCTATTTGGCAAAGAGGTTGTGAATAACTGACTTTCCTGTAAATATATAACAATGCGAGCCATCCACAGTTTGTTTTCATTGTTGCAGATGTTACTTTGGACACTTAGTTATTCACAACCTGTCAAAAGACAGCAACAGTAGATTTCTGAATGTCCAACAGATTATTTCAGGCGGAATTCTATTAAAAGAAGTGAGTAGCAGTATATCAGCAGTTATTGAAAGATGTTGTAGTACCATCGCAACGATTCTCATTAAGTAACATAATTTTTGAGTTAAGTTATATATTTATCTTTTCCACCTGTCTCATTGCCTCAGATCCTCCCATTCAGGCTGGTTCTCTAGACACCGTTTTGTTGCTACATTGTGTCATTGATACTGCTCCTCTGCACTCTTTACTTTGGACAGATCTGGTTAATGGGGATATTGGTGTATTAAATGTACATATGTGGCCTGGGGCTATTTTGAAAGCTTTCAAAAAATATGTTCCCCATTCACGGACAACCTGGAGCCCTCTGACAGATGTTTTACTCCCAATTCAAGAGATGCAGCGTATATTGTATTACTATGACTGGGAACATGAAACTCTCTGCATTCTGGAGACCACAGTGTGTATGATGGTGGGGGGGGGGGGGGCGCTTTCCTTTCCCAGGAAAAAAACATTATAACTGACCTCTTCCACTGTAAATTGGAGGAGGGGGATTTATTAAACTCCCTCTGATCCTTTGGTCCATCCACAGGGGCACTTATATATTTATGGCTCAATAAGAGCTGTCCCACTTCTACACTAGTTGAGCCAACATTGCCATTCCGTGTGCGGAGGTGAATCTGGACACTTGCTGGCATTGACCCAGAACGGGGCTCATTCCTTATGGACGTTCCGCCCGCTGGTGTTTGTTCTGGACATCTGAAGACAGCAGAGGAAATAAACATTTATCTGGACTTGATGTTCTGGAGTGAGGTGTAGTTTGGGTCAGGATTGTGCTATATTTCAGGGATAATGCCACTTAGCGCCAGTGCTCAGGGATTGTAGTGACCACTGAAGTCACGGAGGGATTAGGATTAACCAGTAATAAACGTTCACATTGTACTACAAGTCCTCACCCATCTCCCCAATCTGAGCTCACAGCGGAATCCATGTATTTGATGCAAATAATCACAATTAAAGTGTAATACACAGTACAATATACACAGTAGTTGTGTGCACACACAATTAGTTGTTTTTATATCCCAGTATTTGTGCGTTGGAAGCTGTGACACAATATTACAGCACAACAAACAGTAGAATCATTATTTTTCTGCAGTCTGTATCTTACCTCCGAGCGTGGAAGAAGACAATCTCTGTGTGGAGGACCTGGAAACTGTGAGCGAGGAACCTATATCACACACAGGCCCAGAGGTCCAGGCAAGCGAAGGTAGGTAGCAATAGCTCATTACTGTACAACAGACCCAGTCACCATAACTGCAGTGTAACCCATCGGTTGTCAGCACAGTGCCTGAAAGTCCATTTCTATTCACTGTATCATGCTGCTACTTAATAACTGCATCACATTACATATACAATGTACATGGAACAGAAGGTCTAATAGAGTGCCTGCAATTTACTACAGGAACTGATTCTGAAGGAGACATATCTTGATTGCCGCTGAGAAGTAAACACCTTGTTCTACATTTGGACCATATTTGCTTCATTGCAGAATATTTGATGTCTGCAACATTTATTTTAAATGTATTTTGCCGAAAAATTGAACAATGTTCACATTATCCAGACTTTTACAATAACTTGGAATAACTAGATTATTGAACACATATTGCATTCTGAGCACATTTCAGGTTGGGTTTTTTCTCCAGACTTGCAGGAGAGACAAGTGTTAGATTTGTGGGTGGAGATAGAGAAGATTTAAACAAGGAACTTCCCTTCTCCCTGGCTGCAGCTCACCCGCTCTTAACCTGACAATACCGTCACCCGCTCTTACCCTGACAATACCGTCACCCGCTCTTACCCTGACAATACCGTCACCTGCTCTTACCCTGACAATACTGTCACCTGCTCTTACCCTGACAATACTGTCACCCGCTCTTACCCGGACAATACCCTCACCCGCTCTTACCCTGACAATACCCTCACCCGCTCTTACCCTGACAATACCGTCACCTGCTCTTACCCTGACAATACTGTCACCTGCTCTTACCCTGACAATACTGTCACCTGCTCTTACCCTGACAATACCCTCACCCGCTCTTACCCTGACAATACCGTCACCCGCTCTTACCCTGACAATACTGTCACCTGCTCTTACCCTGACAATACTGTCACCCGCTCTTACCCTGACAATACCCTCACCCGCTCTTACCCTGACAATACCCTCACCCGCTCTTACCCTGACAATACCCTCACCCGCTGTTACCCTGACAATACCCTCACCTGCTCTTACCCTGACAATACCGTCACCTGCTCTTACCCTGACAATACCGTCACCTGCTCTTACCCTGACAATACCCTCACCCGCTCTTACCCTGACAATACCGTCACCCGCTCTTACCCTGACAATACCGTCACCCGCTCTTACCCTGACAATACCGTCACCCGCTCTTACCCTGACAATACCGTCACCCGCTCTTACCCTGACAATACCGTCACCCGCTCTTACCCTGACAATACCCTCACCCGCTCTTACCCTGACAATACCCTCACCTGCTCTTACCCTGACAATACCGTCACCTGCTCTTACCCTGACAATACCGTCACCCGCTCTTACCCTGACAATACCGTCACCTGCTCTTACCCTGACAATACCCTCACCCGCTCTTACCCTGACAATACGTCGCCCGTCACGTGCAACACTCAGATTTCTGTGTCAGAGTGAGCCTGTCTCCTTATATACAGGTATACAGTGAGCCCGTCTCCTTATATACCTGTATACAGTGAGCCTGTATCCTTATATACCTGTATACGGTGATCCTGTCTCCTTATATACCTGTATACGGTGATCCTGTCTCCTTATATACCTGTATACAGTGAGCCTGTCTCCTTATATACCTGTATACGGTGATCCTGTCTCCTTATATACCTGTATACGCTGAGCCTGTCTCCTTATATACCTGTATACGGTGAACCTGTCTCCCTATATACATGTATACGGTGATCCTGTCTCCCTACATACATGTATACGGTGATCCTGTCTCCTTACATACATGTATACGGTGAGCCTGTCTCCTTACATACATGTATACGGTGAGCCTGTCTCCTTACATACATGTATACGGTGAGCCTGTCTCCTTACATACATGTATACGGTGAGCCTGTCTCCTTACATACATGTATACGGTGAGCCTGTCTCCTTACATACATGTATACGGTGAGCCTGTCTCCTTACATACATGTATACAGTGAGCCTGTCTCTTTATATACATGTATACGGTGAGCATGTCTCCTTATATACAGGTATACGGTGGGCCTTTCTCCTTTATATACAGGTATACGGTGGGCCTGTCTCATTTATATACAGGTATACGGTGGGCCTGTCTCATTTATATACAGGTATACGGTGGGCCTGTCTCCTTATATACAGGTATACGGTGAGCCTGTCTCCTTATATACAGGTATACGGTGAGCCTGTCTCCTTATATACAGGTATACGGTGAGCCTGTCTCCTTTATATACAGGTATACGGTGAGCCTGTCTCCTTTATATACAGGTATACGGTGAGCCTGTCTCCTTTATATACAGGTATACGGTGAGCCTGTCTCCTTATATACCTGTATACGGTGAGCCTGTCTCCTTATATACAGGTATACGGTGGGCCTGTCTCCGTATATAGATGTATGCTTAGGGCCATCCACAGGGGCACTTATATATTCATGGCTCAATAAGAGCTGTCCCACTTCTACACTAGTTGAGCCAACATTGCCATTCCGTGTGCGGAGGTGAATCTGGACACTTTCTGGAATTGACCCACAACGGGGCTCATTCCTTATGGACGTTCCGCCCCCTGGTGTTTGTTCTGGACATCTGAAGACAGCAGAGGAAAAAAACATTTATCTGGAATTGATGTTCTGGAGTGAGGTGTAGTTTGGGTCAGGATTGTGCTATATCTCAGGGATAATGCCACTTAGTGGGAGTGCTCAGGGATTGTAGTGACCACTGAAGTCATGGAGGCTTCATAGAGAGGGGGATTAGGATTAACCAGTTGTTAAAGGAGTTTTACCTCCTTCGGGTTTCAATCTCCTTAATATTCTGGCAAATGTATGTATGACCATTTAATTGCGTTATATATATGACTATTACCGTCAACCAACTCCTCTCAAAAGGTATTTCTAAATTAACCAAAGCAACATCAATCTTATATTCTCTTATATCGACAGACTTCAAGAATGACCACAACAAGATATAACTTCATTTAAAGTGTGTTGTATTATATTATAGAACAATAAACAGCGTAACAATATTTTACACAAAATATAGATTTTGTGCCATACATCATTCTTATTGCCTGTAATATACATATCTATGTAATTATGTGTGTGTTAACTAACTCTTGTCTAAATGTGTAGTGTGTGTGTGTGTATGTTTTAAGCTATGTATATGTGAATGCATTGTGTAGTGAAGGGGGAAGGGAAGAATCCACACAGACAAGCATGCACACCTCACTCAGGTCCAACGGCCATTTTTAAACACATGGTTACAACCAGATCCATCTGCTCTACTTTCCCTTCAAGCCAACAAAACGTTATATTTAACAATCTGATTACTTCCTGCACTTTCTATGCATAAACCAACACAGCCAACAAAACGTTATATTTAACAATCTGATCACTTCCTGAAACCAACACAAAACCACACAGGACTATGTATAACACCAATGCTTCCATGACCAAAGCTTAACCATCAAACAACTATGTATAACATAAATGCTTTCATTTAAACCAACAATCTATCCCAACAAGGCATGCATTTATGTAACTCTGTCCATACCAAACCAAAATCTTTCCAATCACATTTACCATTTGTATTCAAACTTTCATTCTCATATACCTTACACATAATCATTCATTCCCATGTAACATTTATGTATCCATACTCACCTTTTACTACATTCAAGCTCCATCATTCACACTAGTCAAGGCCTAAGGCCTGTTCACCTAGGAGTAAAAGCCGCATGTCCTCTCTGTCCGGGGATCAAGCATGGAGAGAAGGCTTATTTCTCTGTGTACAGTACAAACCTTTCTTGTGGGCAGAGTCTAGAACCTGGCTACAGTCTTTCATATGGTAATTACAGAATAAATGTTCAAAACCTGTTTATCAAGTATTTACAAGCCAAATGTTTGCAATGAGGGAGGATTTTTGTTCCCAATCAGTGTGCTAATTCAATTGTATCTGAATCTGTTATATGTTATAAAATGAAACATAAATAATAGATTATTTATGTACTTTTCATCACCAGTCATAAATGTTCACATTGTACTACAACGCCTCACCCACCTCCCCAATCTGAGCTCACAGCGGAATCCATGTATTTGATGCAAATAATCACAATTAAAGTGTAATACACAGTACAATATACACAGTAGTTGTGTGCACACACACTTAGTTGTTTTTATATCCCAGTATTTATGCATTGGAGGCTGTGACACAATATTACAGCACAACAAACAGGGGAATCATTATTTTTCTGCAGTCTGTATCTTACCTCCGAGCGTGGAAGAAGACAATCTCTGTGTGGAGGACCTGGAAACTGTGAGCGAGGAACCTATATCACACACAGGCCCAGAGGTCCAGGCAAGCGAAGGTAGGTAGCAATAGCTCATTACTGTACAACAGACCCAGTCACCATAACTGCAGTGTAACCTATCGGTTGTCAGGGCAGTGCCTGAAAGTCCATTTCTATTCACTGTATCAGGCTGCTACTTAATAACTGCATCACATTACATATACAATGTACATGGAACAGAAGGTCTAATAGACTGCCTGCAATTTACTACAGGAACTGATTCTGAATGAGACATATCTAGATTACCGCTGAGAAGTAAACACCTTGTTCTACATTTGGACCATATTTGCTTCAGTGCTGAAATTATGATGTCTGCAACATTTATATTAAATGTATTTTGCTGAAAAATTGAACAATGTTTACATTATCCAGACTTTTATAATAACTAAGAATATCTAGATTATTGAACACATATTGCATTCTGAACATATTTCAGGTTGGGTTTTTTATCCAGATTTGCAGGAGAGACAAGTGTTAGATTTGTGGGTGGAGATGGAGAAGATTTAAACAAGGAACTGCCCTTCTCCCTGGCTGCAGTTCACCCGCTCTTACCCTGACAATACCCTCACCCGCTCTTACCCTGACAATACCGTCACCCGCTCTTACCCTGACAATACCGTCACCCGCTCTTTCCCTGACAATACCGTCACCCGCTCTTACCCTGACAATACCGTCACCCGCTCTTACCCTGACAATACCGTCACCCGCTCTTACCCTGACAATACCGTCACCCGCTCTTACCCTGACAATACCGTCACCTGCAACACTCAGATTTCCGTGTGATAATGTTATGAGATAGGTGGACTGTTTGGTGCAGTTCTCCATTCCCTTCTTTACTCCTATTTTCAGTTGGTATTAAATCCTTCTATGCCAGCTACCACTTACTCTTTCACTCATAGTGATTAAGCTGTGACATGAGACTAATCTCCTAATCCCTCATTCTCCAAGAGGGTGGTCTTTGTAAATCTCTGCCCTCAATATTCACAGATCTATCATTGCTCTAAATCCTTTCCCTAATGTCCATTATTCTTAACCTACTCCTATGCCTGGTAGACCCCCTCCAAGTCACCCCCAAACAATAACCTTCCTGATGACCTGCCCCCAAGGTCATCATGTCTCTAGTCAGCACCCATCTACCCGGCCACTGCTATGACCTGAAGCCTTTTATAATGTTCAGAGAGATGTCGAAGCCTTTTATGGGGTTCTAATCTATTGGTATCTAGTGGTCATGTCATATGTTCCCATAGTTCTATGATTGAAGTTACCCTGTTGTGTATCTCTCAGCCCATCCTCTATTCAGCATATAGTACTGTACTGATGCCACTATGACTGGGTTATAAACAACATGGTAACCCCATGCCACGTTCCTCCCTTCCAGGGAGAGGTTCCACCGAATACCCTGAAGAACTGAGCAGAGGGTTCCCCAAAGCAGAGAGTGTGGAAGAGGTTGGCTGCCCCGCGGAGATATCATCCCTAACTAAAGAACAACAGTTCAACATTGAGTCAATGGAGGAGCAGCAAATAATATGTGACATTAAAGGACAAAGGCAAAATGAGGACAAGAGTCCAGATGATACCATGGAAGTTAGCGAGTATCCGCTCAACATGTCCAAAGACCAAACCAGTATCCAAAATGGGAGTGAGAGAAATGTTGAAATTGAGCAGTATGAGATCCATGAGACAGAAGGTAAATGGGAAACACATGAAAAAGAGAGAGGGCAGAACGTGGGCAATGATCAGTCTACCAAATCTGATGAGAAAGTGACGTTTCCAGAAGACGAAATAGCAGTTGAGTGTTTGGGAGAAAGACCAACAGGGGAAAACACAACCAGAGATTGGGAAACACAAAATGAACCGGAGATAAATTCTGATCAGCTTAAACAGGGTGAACAAACAGGAGCTCAACACCACAGCAGAGAAAACCAACAAGATGGCATGGAACAAAGGCAAACTCCGGTGGAGGATGAGGTTGTAGAAAAACAACCTGACGAGCAAAGTCATCAAGATGGAGTACACGAGGAGGAGGACAAGATAACTCATAAAGATGATTCACCAACTGAAAGGCTAAAAGAGATAACAGAAAATCAGGACACAAAGCTTGTGGAACCAGAAGATAACGTACATGTGGAAGAAAGAAGGTCCCAGATAGACAAACAAGGAGAAGTAATCCATCTAGCTGACCAGATACAACAGGAAGGAGATGAGCAAATACAAAGTAAACCAGATGAAGATACTGATAACCTTGTAGAAGGGTGTAATCAGCAAACACACAGTGTCCTACAACCCATCCCAGAGGAGGTCAGACGCCAGAAGGAAGAGGATATTTTAAGTCACCTAACTGTTAATTCAGAAAGTCTGATAGAAACAGAGAGCAAGACAAAGCAGTTTATGGATGAGGATGGTGATGTAAATCAAGCAGAGCTTGTAGACTCCCATCTAGAGGCAGAGGGTGAAAGTAGTGAGCAAGTACCGATTAACGTTCAGTTAGAAGACCTGACGAAGGATCATCTCACAGAGGAGGTGCAAATCCAGGAGGACATGTTCATAGCAGTTCCAGAAGACATTCAAACCAAGACAGGAGAGATATTCCCCAGACATGACACTGATGTACAAACACACCCAGATGAGGAAGTAATAAATAATCTCTGGAAAGATGAACAGTCACATGCAACAAGTTCACACTTAGAGCTACAAACGGAGCGTGACATAAATGAAGAAAGTGAAATGCAAACTGCAGACTTGCAGAGTCAATCAAGTGTAGACATAGACCCACAGCAAGAGGACAGGAATGTTCAAACTGAGGAGAGACAAACACAAACCGAAGACACAACGTATCAAACTGAAGGTGAAAGACAGGCCTCATATGATGAAGAGATACCTGTACAAACTGAAGAACGCCAAACTCAAACTACACCACCGATGGAAAAAGAGGTCCAACAAGAAGAGATAAACAGGCAGTATGAGCAAGAAAGGGCCCTCACACACAATGACCAACTGATTCATGAGGAACACGTTGATCAGGATGAGGAAGAGAAGTTTATTGAGCACGATGGTCAGTTAGATAGAACAAGTGATGAGCAGCTGTCATACAGAGGAGAAGAGATGGTGACTTCAGAGATTCAAGTCCAACCTGAGGAAATGACTTCGGATAGCCAAGGAGAGATAAATGTCCAAAGCCGTCCAGGTCCTGACCTCAGTTATGTAACTAGTGTAGAAAAGACCTTGTATGAAGAGGAGGTGGCCGTCATCTCTGAATCTGCTCCATCTGACACAATAGAGTTACAAGAAGGTATGAAAACTTCGGCCATTTCAGTGACAGTGTCATTTATTTCCCCGATTATAATATATGATTTAGTGGTTAACATGTCTGAAGCTGCTGTACAACCGCTTGAATAATTTTTCCTCCATGAGGTGCAATCTCATATATGTGATACACTTGTCTGGCCACAAAAGTATTCCTAACAGTCAGGAATACAGCGTCCCACAGAATAACCGTGAGGTATTGATGAAATGAGAGCTAGGCAGATGGTGGGACTGGTAAAAGATGTTATTATGATGAAGGACGATATAAGACACATGGTGCAAATATCAGCGAAACTCTCATTATCCAACAATTACACAATATACATAAGATTATGGGAAATGGCGTATTTACAAGGACACAGTTTCTTAATGGTTGTCTAATGGGATGTTTAGGAGTTTTAGGGCACTAAGCTAACAATTCTATGGATTGCATTGAGCAGAGTGATAATGGATTACACCTAACTGGACGGGGTGTTGTGTAGCCTGTATGAGGGGGATTAATCTACGTGGGTAGTAATCTATGTGTAGTGGGGTGTTAGGGGCTAGTGGAGTGTCTGAGAAGTCAGTTTAGAGTGATGAAAGTTTTATTTCAACCCATGTTTATGTAAAGGCTCTTAAGGAAATACAAAATAAATGATACATACATAAAGTGTCGGCATTACAGGATATGTCTGGACGGCACACAGTCAGATAATAATCAGTAATATGAAGAGGATGTCAGCACTACATCTGTGACACAAACTGGGTCATTCATAGACCAATGTTCCAGCGCAAGAAGCCGACAAGTATTGTTGTGATGTCTTAAGACCACACTTGCAGGACTGGATTTACACAGGTCCAGTGTCTGCAAATCTTTCCAGGATGATAGCTGGATGGGGCCTTCCTCGCCATGGGGAATAGGTACATTAAATTGTTGGGCTGTGTGCTCAGTCCAGCAAAATTAGATTTTCTTTTGTAGGGTGAAATATTTGACCTGTTAGGGGTGGAGGTTGCACAAACTTGAATGCCTCCGGAAACGTACTCTTTGACTATCTATGTGGGATTGCAGATTCAGCTGGATATTTGTTATACACCCAACATACTAAGAGTGTAGAACATACATCCTGGAATATCCGACAGGACTGCAGAGAGAAAATCTACGGTGCTCCCGTACTGCGCAATCATAGCCTGCAGACCATGCCCACTGATCCATCATCATCCATTGATGGATGGGCCAGGATGAGGGCAGGTCTACAAAGTCTGCAAGTACGCTTTACAACAACCCACTTCTCTCCCGTTTAGCCTAATTTAATCTTAAGACTCCTCAGAATACATATATAATTCAAGGAGGGGAGAAAAATCATCTGAAAACCAACCTGAACAGGAAACACCCCTATGAATGTGCAATTCTCTACCACTTAAAGATCATTAAAATTATTATGTGAAATAAAAAATGTAATTTGTGAATGTAGGTACATAACGAGGTGCATTCATGTGAGTAAGAAAGGAGTCTTCTCTTTCCATCTCTCCTTACAGCGATGGGGGAGTTAGAAGATAAAAGCCTAGTGACCGAGGAGATAGAGCCTCACCTGGAAGCTGAAGCAATCATGGAAGCCACCACAGATGAAGATGGGACCTGTCTGACTATCCCAGCCTCCATGCCAAAGATAGAAGAACAGGAAGAAAAGAAAAGGTGAGAAATGATATTTAATTCCTGTTTCTATTACTATTCTCACAGATATATTCACCAATCAGTATTTACACAACAAAACGTATCATTAATTGGAGAGACTAACATATACAATTTATATTGGTGAGATTTTCCCGTAGGGACAGATGTCACCATCTTGCTCCGCCATCGCCCTTGGCAGAATTCGAGGTGCACTAGCCCATATCAAGGTGCTCGGCACCACCAAAGAGGTTGTTCCTTATTGCCTTGACTGTTCTGCGCTATGTGAATGAGGCCCAGTGTTTCCATACGTTCCTTGTACAGTCGGTGGCTTTGGCGTTGTGATTTGCTCGTAGTATGTTTGGTACCTTGCACTATGTGGATTGTGGTTGTTGTATATTTAAAATGCAATCTACTAGTTTCCCGGTCATATTTCTCTGCACAACGTTGTAGTATCGTTCCCACAAAGGTTAGGGACACCCACCTATCGCCCTACTTCAGGTTGGCTCAGACACTTGAGACAAACGGACCCATAAATCCACAAATGGAGATATACCTCAGATTACTGGCTCTCGGTATCACTGCAAAGTAATGAGACCTTAATGGAGAATGTCCCACCCTGTGCGGAAGAGGTTGTGTAACCCATAGCAACCAGTTAGATTGTAACTGATGGGTTTCTGGTTGCTATGGGTTACAGCCCCCCTTTTTCTTCTCAGTTACCTGTGAAACAGTTTATATATATTTCCTTTAGCACCTTACAGTTCATCTGCTCTCGCCTTATTCTTCCAGATACTCACCATGTGTTCTTCTTCCCAGGGTAGAGAAAGAAGTGATGGAGTTTGAGAATGAGTAAGTATTAGAGTCTTAGTGCATCAGAGCTTGTCCCTGTCCTTACTGAAGATATAGTGACTCTTTATATACTGTCCCTGAAGATATAGTGACTCTTTATATACTGTCCCTGGAGACAGGCGGTGACTCTGTGTGTAGTCCGCAGGTGTAATAGCAGTCGGGTGTAGTGCAGACACAGGAGTAGTAGCGCAGTACATAAATGAGAATCCCCTCTATTACATCATTACGCTCCAGGACAGGTCTTACTCCTAATTCATATTGTTCCCCAATCCACCCTACACCCATGTTGTCCTGTAAATCCACGTTCTTCCCTGTAAAACCGGGTGTAAGTGCACAAGGTAAGTGCATGATGTCAGAAGTGCTTCTGAGCTGTAAGTGACCTTAGTCAGACATGCGCTGATCTCACATCCCAGCCACATCTGTCTCCTCTCTCCTCAGGCGACTCTCCTGGATCCTGGAGGAAGATGAAGATGAATCTGAGTATGAAACAATCCTGTTATTCTCCAGCTGAGCTGAACCCCTCTGTTTCTCTGGGACATTTAGCTGAGGGTGCAGGAATCAGGACAGTCATTAGTCTGTGCCATAAGGTTTACGCAGTGCCGGGCTGCAAGCAGCGAGCCCTGACATTACCAGCCAATCAGCTGTCATTATTGAGTAGTGAATGCTGATATCTGATTGGTGGGTACAGGGTACATCTGTGGTGTTTGCACTCTATAACTGAGCACTATTTCTGTAAATCCCAGAGTGCTTTAGGTTCCCGGGAAAGGAATGTTATTTAGGAAGTGACTTTATAATCTACAACTTATTATAATGTACAACACATCTGATGCAGCCCCGACACGTGAGAGTTTATTTTGTGCAGTAACTATGGCACAGGGGACATGAAGCCAGGGAGGTAATTAGAGAGGATCCCGTGACTAGAACATACATGTCCTGTGCACGGAGTACCCGGGATTTACACCCTCTGTCTCTCTTTATTAGGCTGCAGATATCCTGTTACCACAGTGACAGTGAGGAGGAGACAAAGGTGACACAGTAAGTCTATGGCTGGGATGCTGCATGCAGCCATCATGTCCCTGGAAATGGTCTCCTAGCAACCCTCCCTCCACCCTAGCAACCGCTCAGCTTCCCCTAGCAACGGTCCCTGTGCATCATGTTACATGGAAAAGCTGATTAGCATTAATCTGATGCCGGCAATCACAGAGCAATATCTGTCATTAGCTGAGATGGAAGTGACAGACCCCGGGGGTGTGGGTAGAGCTTCTGTCACGTGCAGCCCCCTCTAATTCAAGTCTGTGTACAGGGATAGTGTAAGTCATTGCTGTATGTCAGGTGAGTGCTCCGTTTTATATGTATATGTGTGTGTGTGATATAATGAGAGGCTGACAGTGGGGATCTCCCACCAATACATTGTATATTACATTACTTTGTATCACACAGCGTCCTCTGTTTCTTTGCTATAGCTATAGAAATAGGGGAGCGATACATTAGTCATAAGGTTACTGAGACATGGAATCACTCTGAGACTGCACGAGAGGGGCAGTTATTGTGTGTGTGGTAACTTGTGTCTACGCTGGAAGGAAGAGGGGCAGTTATTGTGTGTGTGGTAACTTGTGTCTACGCTGAAGGGAAGGGGCAGATCTTGTGTGTGGGTAACGTGTCTATACCAGGGGTAGGCAACCTGCGGCTCTCCAGGTGTTGTGAAACTACAAATCCCAGCATGCCTTGCCACCTATCGGACGGTTATCTACTGCCAAAGCATGCTGGGACTTGTAGTTTCACAACACCTGGAGAGCCGCAGGTTGCCTACCCCTGGTCTATATTATAGGGTAGAGGAGCAGTTAATGTATGTTTGTAATAAGTCACCAGTAGATGGACCAGAGGCACACAGATAACAGTCACCAGTAGATGGACCAGAGGCACACATATAGCAGTCACCAGTAGATGGACCAGAGGCACACAGATAACAGTCACCAGTAGATGGACCAGAGGCACACAGATAACAGTCACCAGTAGATGGACCAGAGGCACACAGATAACGGTCACCAGTAGATGAACCAGAGGCACACATATAGCAGTCACCAGTAGATGGACCAGAGGCACACAGATAACAGTCACCAGTAGATGGACCAGAGGCACACAGATAACGGTCACCAGTAGATGGACCAGAGGCACACAGATAACGGTCACCAGGAGATGGACCAGAGGCACACAGATAACGGTCACCAGTAGATGGACCAGAGGCACACAGATAACGGTCACCAGTAGATGGACCAGAGGCACACAGATAACAGTCACCAGTAGATGGACCAGAGGCACACAGATAACGGTCACCAGTAGATGGACCAGAGGCACACAGATAACGGTCACCAGTAGATGGACCAGAGGCACACAAATAACGGTCACCAGTAGATGGACCAGAGGCACACAGATAACGGTCACCAGTAGATGGACCAGAGGTACACATATAGCAGTCACCAGTAGATGGACCAGAGGCACACAGATAACAGTCACCAGTAGATGGACCAGAGGCACACAGATAACAGTCACCAGTAGATGGACCAGAGGCACACAGATAAGTCACCAGTAGATGGACCAGAGGCACACATATAGCAGTCACCAGTAGATGGACCAGAGGCACACATATAGCAGTCACCAGTAGATGGGCCAGAGGTACACATATAGCAGTCACCAGTAGATGGACCAGAGGCACACAGATAACAGTCACCAGTAGATGGACCAGAGGCACACAGATAACAGTCACCAGTAGATGGACCAGAGGCACACATATAGCAGTCACCAGTAGATGGACCAGAGGCACACAGATAACAGTCACCAGTAGATGGACCAGAGGTACACATATAGCAGTCACCAGTAGATGGACCAGAGGCACACAGATAAGTCACCAGTAGATGGACCAGAGGCACACATATAGCAGTCACCAGTAGATGGACCAGAGGCACACATATAGCAGTCACCAGTAGATGGGCCAGAGGTACACATATAGCAGTCACCAGTAGATGGACCAGAGGCACACAGATAACAGTCACCAGTAGATGGACCAGAGGCACACAGATAACAGTCACCAGTAGATGGACCAGAGGCACACATATAGCAGTCACCAGTAGATGGACCAGAGGCACACAGATAGCGGCTCATCATTGCCTTATATTGCAGTAAGACAGGCTTTCCCTTTTGATCACCTGGTCAGTGAGAACTAACATCTGTATTAGGGAATCTTCTTCCGTCACTAGTGATTGCTGTGACATTGACTCACCTATTGGGACTTCTGTCACATGTCAGTCAGGTGACCCTGGAATGTCCCCCTGAATATCCGGACACCTCGGCTCTCGCACCGGCGGTGACTGAAGAGGAGGTGACCAGTCAGTATTTTCAGGTACTATAAATGTGACTTTGCATTGACAACATGAAGGAACCGTATTGCGGTGTTAACTTATAGCTGCTGTGTGATAGTAACTGGCAGATAGATGGGTTTATATAAAATACAACTGATGGGGTCGGTGTCCTCTCACAGCCTGTAGGTTATATAATATATCAGGGCTGCAATCCCTATATAAAGCTCACAGCAGCAGGTAAAGCTGCACCCCTTCCAGACACCGCTTCTCAGAAATATCACATGAAAGTAAAATGATCGTTCAATTGTATCCTGAACCTCAATTTATTTTTTTAAATGTTAACTGTAAAAAGAAACATTCAACGTCTTCTAGACGGTGGTTAAAATAATGCTGACTGATGCAGGACGCTGGCCGACTGACTGATGCAGGACGCTGGCCGACTGACTGATGCAGGACGCTGGCCGACTGACTGATGCAGGACGCTGGCCGACTGACTGATGCAGGACGCTGGCCGACTGACTGATTCAGGACGCTGGCCGACTGACTGATTCAGGACGCTGGCCGACTGACTGATGCAGGACGCTGGCCGACTGACTGATGCAGGACGCTGGCCGACTGACTGATGCAGGGCGCTGGCCGACTGACTGATGCAGGGCGCTGGCCGACTGACTGATGCAGGGCGCTGGCCGACTGACTGACTGTTGCAGGACGCTGTTAGAATGTCTGTGTGTGGTACGTAGATGACACACTATGCACGTGTTTGTATTCCAGGCGGTGGAACAAGCAGCCGACATTTTCTCAGTGGAAGGCACAGGTAGGTCCATCATGGTGAGTATGCATGTGTGTGTGTGTATATTATGCCTGTGTGTGTGTGTGTGTGTATATATATATATATTTGCAGTGTTAGTGGATGGAGGTCGATGTCTCTGCCTTAGAGCTGCAGTTTACTCAGATTATCTGTCATCAGTGATTGTAGCAGAAGCTTCTTATCTCCTAACTGTTGTGTAATATTATTATTACTAAGCTTATCTCATATAGCGCCTACACGAGAGGAGCGTGGTCACATATGATTTACAGTAAAGGTGTATGTGACTCTTAGGAGGGGTCATATTTGCAGCTCCCTTAAGCCTCGTGTAGAGATATATAAAGATATATGCAGCCTGCGGTGATGATCAGCACATACTTTATTTTTATAAACAGTAAATATAGGATTAAAAAGAAAGTGTTTTCTGCCCCTTCCTAAAATGTTTCCCCTACAAAGAGTGTGACATACCTGTGTCCTAATGCGATTCCCTCCCCGGTTCCCTAGGAGAATCCAGGTCCTCATACCCCTCCCAGGCAGATGGTTATAGTGTATAAAATATTATGTTTGTGGAACTAGAAGTCCCAGCAAGCCCTGGCATCCATTAACTGCGTTATGTGGATCATCTGGTATAACAAACCTACTTAATAGTAAAAAAAAAAAAACACACTGAATGTTTTTTAATCTTCTATTTAAAATAAATATCCAGCCGTATCCGTCGTTTTCCACTTGATTGATCACCTAAATTAATCTGAATCTTCCTTTATTCCCTCCTGAAGTAATCCAACAGAGATGGAAACAGTGACGTGAATGTGGTTCTAGTGGAGGTGCAGCGAAAATGGCCCATTAAAGCCGCTTGCCTCTGATTGGTTGGAGCTTTCACATCTCCACTACTACGTTAAGGTTTTTATTCCTAATGGATACCTTTAGGACGGAAGAAAAGGAGAATTATTCTAAGACGATCCAGCCTGTATGATCCGTAGTTTTAGCCGGCGTTGTGGGTCTTTTTGTCTTTTCATGGAGTTGGTCATATTGTGAAGTCATACAAGAGATACTACTATTATTCTGAGGGTCCAGGAGAACGGAGGACTGACCAGTCCATTGCTGGAACCAGAGCCGTTTCTCGGGATGGTGTGAATGGTATATGACTGACATCGGGAGAGAGAATGTGTCGGCATGGGCTTGGCTTGCTTTAACCTTGACCTGTTCCCTGTGCACCTTCTCTTTAAGCTCCAGGCCCTGTAGCTCCTGCCATCATGTCTCGTCACAATGCAGACGTAGAACTGTCCCGACTGGTGCCTAAGGGGGCTCGTGGTGGGCGCCACTCACAAGCTGCCGTTCCAGAAGCTTTAGACCTTCCTAATGTACCCAACTACAGATCTCCATCCCTCCCTCTGAGCTTCAAAGATGGCGTGCTGAATCCCTCCTTCCAGGGTGATAGCGGCTCCCCCTCCCAGGCACTAGGTAGACCTCCGCTCTCCTATCTGTGTGTAGTAACTCTATCCTGCCGTGCGTCATGTCGCTGGGCTGGCATTGCACGTGTGCCCATTGGGCCATCTAAGCTCCAACGTGGGCTGGTTGACTTGTGTTGTGTTCACCAAAGGATGAGTCAAGCTGATGCAGAAACCAAAATCATTGAGCTCTATTTATAATCATTATCATTACCCATGTTCCTTATTTCAGACCTTCTTCAGTCTCTTATCAGCCATCCTTTGAAATAATGACAGCTTATTGACTTTGTTACACATAGAGATCAGTGATCCCTACTTTTGTATCAGTTCAGGTCACTATTTGTGCTCTTCATTTGGGGAACGCAGTGCAGGGTATTAACCAGTACACGTGTAAATCCCGCTCTCATCTCATATTCTGATAATAGTGATCATTCACCACAATGTATCTGTATACACTGACCTACATGCAGTCTCTGTACGTCTCCCGCAGCACGTGGCGCTATGTCACATCATCGCATGTAATCACTGCAACAATCTGCTTACACTTTACGTCACTACTCCAGGGGCAACATATTCTCCCATTTGTCTAATGTAAAGATTTAGGGATGACTGTATAAAGATATTCTTCCTATAGGATGTTACCTAGTAAGTCCCATTGTTTGTTGCCTCTTCTCCATATTCCTTTTATTTCCTGCCAGCCCGCTCCTGTTTGTCTTACGCAGAAGGATGCGGCCTGACGTAAGGGTGACAGGATTGTGGACAGGTTACCCTGCACTCACGTCTGGGGCTCTGAGTCACTGGCGGCTGCATCTACATCTGATATTCAGTGTCCTGCTTGTTACATCTGCAGATCTGATAGCCCTGTATAACTTCTTCCTAGATGTGATGACCTTCTGTCACCCTGCCGTCAGCATTGAGGACGTGGACTCCGGCAGTGTCACGGATGTTGTAGGACATGAGGGTCCTATTAAGCCCCCTCTTTCCCCATATAAACACCGGACTCTTGCTGTACCTGGGACCTCCGTGGCTTCAAAGAGGTAACCGTGAGACATTGTCACTCTCTTATACAATCCGTCGTCTATATAATCCTCTAATCTACTGTATCGGTTCCAGACAGCAATAATCTGATACATGAAGGAGCGTCCAGCTCAGACATAGGAACATGTAGGTCCATACATACATACATGTAACTATCTCTCAGCCGCTTGTATCATTAGATCTGCAGATAGACTATTCATATGTAAACCTGGAATAGACACTAATCTAATTGTATCTGTATTGTACAGCGCGCAAACATTTTGTACCTTTATAATTAGTGTATTTCAAAGTTTAGGCTGCACTTGGAAATAACCAGAAAGTGCTCTCTGAGGTTTTGCTCGAATTGCTTTACACATAGAAAATCTAATGTGCATTGGAAAATAATCTCTATCAGAGATACCTTCAGTGCTGCAAGTTCCCGTAGATCTGTCGGTGCCACAAGTTCAGAGACAGTAACTTGGATTTGAGATTTATGGACCTATAAACTAGGCAGAAACTGTTTTTTCCATATGGTTTAGACATTTTTAAGTAAAATTATCATGTAAAACAAGCCTAACACAGGAGAGATTGGAGATGTCGTTTGCATTAAGCAAATTATCACATTAACTGCAGTGCCCATAATAGTCAATGGGGACTGTCCCCAAAGGGTAACGCCATATGAAGATGGCGTTGGCCATTGAATCCTGAAGGGAGAGCGTTGTGGTGGAGGGATCCCTCGCCACACCTTACCTGCTCTCTCCTTCGGTTACTATCGCAGGATGTGTCTGCACTACCTAAGGTCACGTATGCGCTAAGAAACATTGCCATAGTGACCGAAGAGGAGAGACAGACCATGGGAGCTTTAAGGTAAGTGAAGTCACTACCGGGACGGCCTCCTATCAGATGCGCTGTACCGGGGTGATATTTTAATAAATTATTCCAAAAAATCATCGTTACGATGACAGATGATAATTAATGGGCAAAATCCCAGACCAATGATTGACATATACCCAAATATAATTAGTGATTCCATACCAGGCACTTTGTACATCTCAGTCTGGCAATTTGTCTGTTTCCTCAGCCGGAAGAGGACACAATCCTATGGGGAGAACATGGATGAGATGTCAGACGCTGGTCCAGAGGATGAAGAGTAAGGAGATTTCATTGCACAATGTTACTATTAATATCTATAGTATTGTCGCTCTTACACCAACAAGAGCATCGTACCTGGCTCCTATAATACTAGTTTGATACGACCAGGTCTTGGCCATGGTTAGCAGCCACTGTCCAGGTGCTGTAATGATTCCGTCTGTCTCTCTGATTAGGGTGATGGAGCGATCCGCATCCACTATCAGCCGCAGTAGTGCGATTGTTACGGAACGACTACAGGAGCTGGTCCGACTCTTCAAGGACAGAACGGAACGAGTTAAGGAACGACTCATAGACCCGGAGTTGTCTTCTGATGAGGAAAGTCCAACTGCGTGTGAGTCTGCAGAGTGCATATAACACACTGGGACAACCGTTCGAGATGGGGGACATTATGTCTGTGTGCCAAGTATAAAAGGCTGTATCTGTCTACCTATATAGCACCATCTAAAAAATCTGCACCTCCCCCACCTCCACCGCCCCCTGTTGAGGAGAAGAAACCAGAAGGAGATGGCCCCGCAGAGGAGGAACATTACTGCGAGATGCTCTGCTGCAAGCTCAAGACCCGGCCCTGGCGAGAGTGTTATCAGAAATACAAATTCCCATCCAGCATCGATCCACTGACCAGTAAGGAGTGGGGGGTGATGGAGAGGGTGGGGGGGATGGGGGTGGAGAGGGGAGTTAGGGGCAGGTTCTTCCAGCATTGAAGTTGTCCCTGTACTCTGTCACCTCGTGACCTGGAATTACACTACCTCCAGGAGAAGTACATTCACCATTAACCTCTCATTAAATGTCCTTTTCCTGATTACTGTAAATATAATGTTTAGGACAGGTCTGTCCAACCTATGGCTCTCCAGGTGTTGTGAAACTACAAGTCCCAAAACACCTTGCCAGCTATCTGCTGGCAAAGCATGCTGGAGCTTGTAGTTCACAGCACCTGGCCCAGGCCTGGTCTAGGATGACCCTCATTTATCTGTTACTGGAAAGTAAGAGGCTATTGGAGCAGGATCCTGTCATATGAAATACACAGCGCAGAAAGTATTCGCCAGCTGCGCAGCGCAGCGTCTGAGACCGTGAAATAACCCTGCACCGCCGGGCGCAATAGGGATCATCGCTAGTTTTGTATCACAGTATGTGATGTGTTGTATCTTGTTATCCGTGTCTCTGTATCTCCTACACGTAGACCTCATGTATGTACTGTGTTGTATCTTGTTATCCGTGTCTCTGTATCTCCTACACGCAGACCTCATGTATGTACTGTGTTGTCTCTGTATCTCCTACACGCAGACCTCATGTATGTACTGTGTTGTATCTTGTTATCCGTGTCTCTGTATCTCCTACACGCAGACCTCATGTATGTACTATGTTGTCTCTGTATCTCCTACACGCAGACCTCATGTATGTACTGTGTTGTATCTTGTTATCCGTGTCTCTGTATCTCCTACACGCAGACCTCATGTATGTACTGTGTTGTCTCTGTATCTCCTACACGCAGACCTCATGTATGTACTGTGTTGTATCTTGTTATCCGTGTCTCTGTATCTCCTACACGCAGACCTCATGTATGTACTATGTTGTCTCTGTATCTCCTACACGCAGACCTCATGTATGTACTGTGGCTGTTCTTCGTGGTCATGGCCTGGAACTGGAACTGTTGGCTGATCCCTGTACGCTGGGCCTTCCCCTATCAGACGCCCAGTAACATCTATTACTGGCTGTTTATGGACTATCTGTGTGACCTCATCTATCTGCTGGATATTACCGTCTTCCAGGCCCGATTGCAGTTTGTGCGAGGAGGTGACATCATAGTAAGTCTGAGAATAGCGTGATCATGTCTGATCCGGGTAAGCGGTTACAGAGTGACCACCATGCCATGGTTAATAGTCCGCCAAGCACAACGTCTGCTAAATCTGTTATATCCTTTGTAAACTTTCCCAGTTTACTCAATCTCAGGTCCTTACGGGTGGAGTTCAGCATGGGTGGAGTTCAGCATGGGTGGAGCGCAGTGAGTGTGGAGCGCAGCAGGGGTGGAGCACAATGAGTGTGGAGCGCAGCAGGGGTGGAGCACAGTGAGTGTGGAGCGAAGCAGGGGTGGAGTTCAGCAGGAGTGGAGCACAGTGAGTGTGGAGCACAGTGAGTGTGGAGCACAGCCGGGGTGGAGCACAGTGAGTGTGGAGCTCAGCCGGGGTGGAGCGCAGCATGGGTGGAGTTCAGCAGGGGTGGAGCACAGTGAGTGTGGAGCGCAGCAGGGGTGGAGCACAGTGAGTGTGGAGCGCAGCAGGGGTGGAGCACAGTGAGTGTGGAGCGCA
The DNA here is from genome assembly GCF_038048845.1 of Mixophyes fleayi. Lineage (NCBI taxonomy): Eukaryota > Metazoa > Chordata > Amphibia > Anura > Limnodynastidae > Mixophyes > Mixophyes fleayi. The sequence goes on from NC_134411.1 coordinate 104,632,503, forward strand.
GCAGGGGTGGAGCACAGTGAGTGTGGAGCGAAGCAGGGGTGGAGCACAGTGAGTGTGGAGCGAAGCAGGGGTGGAGTTCAGCAGGAGTGAAGCACAGTGAGTGTGGAGCGCAGCCGGGGTGGAGCATAGTGAGTGTGGAGCTCAGCCGGGGTGGAGCACAGTGAGTGTGGAGAGCAGCATGGGTGGAGCGCAGCATGGGTGGAGTTCAGCAGGGGTGGAGCACAGTAAGTGTGGAGTTCAGCAGGGGTGGAGCACAGTGAGTGTGGAGTTCAGCAGGGGTGGAGCACAATGAGTGTGGAGCGCAGCATGGGTGGAGTTCAGCAGGGGTGGAGCACAGTAAGTGTGGAGTTCAGCAGGGGTGGAGCACAGTGAGTGTGGAGTTCAGCAGGGGTGGAGCACAATGAGTGTGGAGCGCAGCATGGGTGGAGTTCAGCAGGGGTGGAGCACAGTGAGTGTGGAGCGAAGCAGGGGTGGAGCACAGTGAGTGTGGAGCGCAGCAGGGGTGGAGCACAATGAGTGTGGAGCGCAGCATGTGTGGAGTTCAGCAGGGGTGAAACACCAGGGGGTGGAGTGCAGCGACTACTGAGGGCTGCTGCAGATGGTGGGAACAGAGTGCGATGGATTCTCTCTTTTTTTCACCAGTTCTGTATCATGAATAATTAAATATTGCTTTGTGGAAGGAAATGCAGAGTGACCACTTTTATATCCACTAATTTCTCCTCTGCTCTTGTACTTCACAGATGATTAAGAAGGATATGCGTGAGAACTACGTCAAGTCCGAGCGGTTTAAGGTAATTCTCTGCTGGAACGTGCTGATGTATGTACACAAGTGGTCGGTCCGGCTGCTGTGACTCTGTGCTCAGGATTGTATTAATTAATACAACCATTGTTAAAGTGGAATCTTTTAAATGAATGAAATGAAGGGAAAATAGACTGTAACAAGATTTAGCTAAATTAAATATTCCATTACCATAACAGCAATGGAGAGCGAGATGCCCCACACCCTAACCACGTGTAGTACTGGTAAACATTAAAGCACATGTATGTAGCCTGTAACAGTATGTGGGGATCTCATGATCCAGCCGAAGCATCAGATTGTCCTAAACGTATCCCCTCAATCTGTGACCGCAGCATCGGGAGCGCCGTCATCTCAGCTGTGTAAGATTTACTGGTGACTTCTATTTGTATGAATCCTTCATAATAACTGAGACAGGTTCCCACTGCATCTCATCTCATTGTCCAGTTCCTGCTCGATGTCTAACATACAGTTATCATCATCATTAACATTTATTTATATAGAGCTTTACAGTAGTTTTACTATGACGGAGGCGCCACCTGTACAATGTACTGGGCTTCATAAAGAACATTGTACAGGTGGCGCCTCCATAAATTACCAGGTTAAGAGCAGGAATCATAGTGTGGCCCTTCATAGTGACGTCATCGCTGCCTGCCGGGACCAGTATTAGCAGAATGTCGGGGATTACACCTTTGGTGTATTCATGTCGGGGTGTCTGTTGTCAGTGTTTCCGTCCTTGTTTTAATGAGTACCACCACCTGCTCGCAAGCTTTCAATCTATGGAGTTGACTAGTCTGTCTCTGGGACCACATTCCCGTTCCCTTCACACAATATGACCACAGCGATGCTAACTGCTGTGCCACCGTGCTGCCCATGTTATATCGCCCACTATTCCTATGCCTCCCGCCCTGTGTATCTTATTGTACCACCCATATTTCTCCCACTGTCGTCATGTTCTCTGCTTGTTACTGTACACGGTATCAGATGCTGGTCTCACTGGTTATTCCTGTTACTGGTAGATGGACATGATCTCTCTTCTCCCGCTGGATCTTCTGTACTTTAAGTTTGGTGTTAAGTCCATTCTGCGCTTTCCACGTTTACTGAAGGTGAGTAGGTTGTGACACTCTATGCAGTGTGTTATTCACCTATATATACTGTATATATCAGACAGATCCCTTCTCCCTTACAGTATATGGCCTTCTTAGAATTTAACAACCGTCTGGAGTCGATCCTCAGCAAGGCGTATATCTACAGGTCAGAGCCTTGTTATATTATTACTTGTCACCACCAGTGTTACACGTAGCGAGATTCTCCATGTAGGGGAGGGAATAAACACGTGTGTCCGTTACATGTTACATTCACTCAGCAGCCGGCCTTCTTCTCTTGTCATTGGCAGAGTCATCCGGACGACGGCCTATCTCCTGTACTGTCTGCATATCAATGCTTGTCTCTACTACTGGGCCTCCGACTACGAGGGTCTGAGGTCCACCAAGTGGGTGTATGACGGAGAAGGTAACAGGTGAGTTACCTGATACATTGTAGATGCAGGAATCCGTTCTTCATCATGGGCTGTGAGAGTCGGCGTGAAGTGAGGGTAGGTGTCACCAGTAGGACGAACAAGACCTGATATCATGTCCACTGCTCAGGATTAAGGTTTGCTGTGTCGCCCTGTGAGTAGGTTACACCCAGAACTCTGAACTGTTGGGCGTGTAGTATAACTTTTTAGGTTATATTTTTGGGTAAGTGCATTTCACACTTTTCACCTTGTATCCAATTGTCCTCCCCATGCTCAGTAAACACGTGTGATACATGAAAGGCTACTGGCGTGTGACAGGGAAGTCATGGATGTGGGAAAGGATGGTAGAAGGGATAATATACTCTGACATGAGAACAATAACAGTGGTTAACGATAAGAAGCCCTAATCTCACTCACACAGCGCACATTGGGGACAGGCCCTGTCCAACACTCAACAAATAACTCACCCTCAATATTACTGTGTCCACAGTAACTCAGCGAGGTCTCGCTGTACCCACGTTGTGCCATGGTGCAGCTGGTATATGAGTCCACACCAGCGGCCCACACCTGGTCAGGAAGGCTATAAGTATTGAGATACTAAGAATGATGTATCTATGGCGGTCACAGGACATGAGAGCTGACGTTTCAGTAACGTTACACTACTGTGGACACTTCTCCTGTATCTTGGGCTTGGCATATGAGGAGACATTTAATTTCTTGATCTCATACATCTGCCTTGTGAACCAACACTGGAAGGTGGTTATGTGGCTTCCGATCTTTTCAATCGCCCTGGAGGCATTGTCCAATTTTCTGCACATGTGACTTTCTGTAGACTTTTCCCCAGTGGAAAAAGTTATATAAGTTATTTACCTATTTCAATTTGTGGGACAGATTTTGGTATATCCCTACATTTTAGGCGCCCTTAGTTGTACCCTTTTTACTGGGACATGTAATGTATCGCTGCCTTTCTCTGCCCAATCCTCTCGTTGCTTTTCTGATTCCCACCTATCTCTCCACCTAGACAGCTCTGCTAAACAGGAGACTGAATCTTAAGTGGTGGGCGTGGCTAGCAGTAGAGAGGTGGAGTTTAAATTCTTGTTTTATCCCGCCCCCACTGGTGCCACTGACAGGTAAACCAATGCATTGCAGTGACAGTATAGAGATTCAGGGGTATGGATAAATCTCCACCTCTGGTGGAGGGCTGCATATCTTATTGGCTGGGCGTAGTGACATTGATTTATGGGATCTGGTGAGAAACGTTCAGTAACATCACACATATATTTACTTATAATTCTCACACCTGCCCGAATTCCTTCAGTATACATGTAAATAGCTGCAAAAAGTATTTGCAATGTATTGTAAGGTTTTCTGTCCCCCCAGTTACATCCGCTGTTATTACTGGGCTGTGAAGACCCTCATCACGATCGGAGGACTCCCGGATCCAACGACACTTTTTGAACTTTGGTTCCAGCTGTTGAATTATTTCATGGGTGTATTTGCCTTCTCTGTGATGATTGGTCAGGTACGTTGTGTATGGAATTTATAGCGTTTATATGGAGCTGAATATAGAGTATGTAAGAGGTACACCCCACAGCGTCTGTCTCTCTCTCCCCTGCTACAGATGAGGGACGTGGTGGGCGCAGCGACTGCTGGGCAGACGTATTACCGCAGCTGTATGGACAGCACGATCAAATACATGAACTGCTACAAGATTCCTCGCTCTGTGCAAAGCCGAGTAAAGCAGTGGTATGAATACACGTGGCAGTCCCAAGGCATGCTGGGTAAGAACTGTTCTGCAGATTATTCACAAGCCTCTAATTACAAGCTGTTCACTAGTTACACCTACCCCCGACCACCGACAAATAAACCTTCAGCCGTATCTATGCCTACGTCCCCGTCTGAAGCCGTACACAATTGGCCGACCATGCCCTTGCTGTACACTGCCTAGGTTAGAGCGCCCCCTCCCTCCCCCATCACCTCTTCAGGAGTAAGGAGCTGTAAAGGCCAAAACTTGCTGGTCTGAGTGGCCGCAGTTGTCTACGTTCACTTTCTGAGCACGTGAAAAAGATCCGCTCAGCAAACGGCACCTCTCACTCTGAATCAGGCACAATGTGTGCGGCTACAACATGCGTTGCCTTGGTATGTTACATGTACAGTACTATAAGGAGGTTGGTAACAATGCGTTATGTTCTATGTTAGATGAGTCTGAGTTGATGGTGCAGCTTCCGGAAAAGATGAGGTTGGACCTCGCTATCGATGTGAATTACAACATTGTAAGCAAAGTGGTTCTGTTCCAGGTAAACCTCACTTTCTATACCGCCCCTTACATGTCACGTTCCACGTGATGACTGTGGCTGCGGGTTATTACTCTGTGACTCTCTTGTTACTTAGGGTTGTGACCGTCAGATGATCTACGACATGCTCAAGAGGCTTCGTTCTGTTGTTTACCTGCCAGGAGATTATGTCTGTAAAAAGGTAGATAATAACATAATAATCTGAACCGGAAGCTACTTTATAATAGATGACAGAAAAGGTCCACCGTCCTCACTGACCGGAAGCAGATTATAACCTGATTATGTACAATGTTAGTACTCAGCACTTTCATGTAACATTGTTATATAAATCTCAGACAACATTTTACCCCCCTGGGGATTTCTGACATAAACATGAAGGTGGCTTTGGGCATTGTGACAATATGGATCTGGTAATGGATAGATAATATGTCTTGCAGGGAGAGATCGGGCGTGAAATGTACATCATCAAAGCCGGACAAGTACATGTCCTGGGGGGACCAGAGGGGCAGACTGTGCTGGTCAGTCTAAAGGCTGGATCTGTGTTTGGAGAGATCAGGTGAGCTCGCTACAGCTGACATTGTGACATAACCCCCTGGTCACCCCCGACACATTGTGACATAACCCCCTGCACACCCCGGCACACTGTGATATAACCCCCTGCTCACCCCCGGCACATTGTGATATAACCCCCTGGTCACCCCCGGCACATTGTGATATAACCCCCTGCTCACCCCCGGCACACTGTGACATAACCCCCTGCTCACCCCGGCACACTGTGACATAACCCCCTGCTCACCCCCGGCACATTGTGACATAACCCCCTGGTCACCCCCGGCACATTGTGACATAACCCCCTGGTCACCCCCGGCACATTGTGATATAACCCCCTGCTCACCCCCGGCACATTGTGATATAACCCCCTGCACACCCCGGCACACTGTGACATAACCCCCTGCTCACCCCGGCACATTGTGACATAACCCCCTGGTCACCCCCGGCACATTGTGACATAACCCCCTGGTCACCCCCGGCACATTGTGATATAACCCCCTGCACACCCCGGCACACTGTGATATAACCCCCTGCTCACCCCCGGCACATTGTGACATAACCCCCTGGTCACCCCCGGCACATTGTGACATAACCCCCTGGTCACCCCCGGCACATTGTGATATAACCCCCTGCTCACTCCTGGCACATTGTGGTATAACCCCCTGCTCACCCCCGGCACATTGTGGTATAACCCCCTGCTCACCCCCGGCACATTGTGATATTACCCCCTGCTCACCCCCGGCACATTGTGATATTACCCCCTGCTCACTCCCAGTACATTGTGATATTACCCCCTGCTCACCCCCAGTACAATGTGATATTACCCCCTGCTCACTCCCAGTACATTGTGATATTACCCCCTGCTCACCCCCAGTACATTGTGATATTACCCCCTGCTCACTCCCAGTACAATGTGATATAACTCCCTGCTCACCACCGGGACATTATGATATACCTGTTTCAATCTTTGGGTTACCTCCTAATTTGCACCTTTTGGTCCCTTCCACTGTAAGTTGTGTGGAGGAGTTGGGAGCATCATCAACTCTATCAGGAAAAGGTTTGGGGTTAAGTCGTTTGTAGGTTACTTTGTCGCCTATTTTGCTTCCGTCAGTCTGCTGGCAGTCGGTGGGGGAAACAGACGCACAGCAAATGTGGTGGCCCATGGATTCACCAACCTTTTCATCCTGGATAAGAAGGATCTGAATGACATCCTGACCCATTACCCAGAGTCCCAGAAGGTTCTACGCAGGAAAGCAAAGTGAGTGACCCTGATGTCACCCAGACTGTAGTTCCCGGTGACTTAGTAGAGATCAAATAACAGATTCATCACGTCTGAACAAGAGCCACAGTCATTCGGGGATCGGTGGCCACAATAATCAGGGAGAACCTCAATAATGACAGCTCTTTGTATTCTAGTTATACATTGTGTGTTTCCTCACTCCAGGAAAATGCTTAAAAACAGCAGTAAACCTAAAGAAGAGGGTCCGACACAGAAAGGCTTCCAGCACATCATACCACCCAAACCAGAGACTCCTAAATTACTGAAGGCGGCTGTTGCAGCCACTGAAAAGATGGGCTTCAAGGGATTATCTAGATTAAGGCGCCATCTGAAAGTCAAAACTACCATTGAGGTGAGACCTGGAGATCCTAAGGATCTAGAAGGACATTTTACATGAACATTTCTCAAAGTTGGTAAATATTTGTACAACATAGTATAAGAGTGTAGTTCCACAGATGTAGACTGTGTGACATAATGCACAATGACTTACTGCTAATGACAGAGGTACATTCTCAGCACAGGAGCTAACAACAAGGCAGTGAACACTGTCTCTGATAGGTGGATCTGGGAACACACGAGAAAACTGCAGAACAAACACAACTACGACATCTCTGTTTTCATTGTAGCTTACAAATAAGTAATGAGATAATTCAGGCCCATAATGCGGTGTGAATGATGGTGGTCCGGCATGAGCTTCATCATGAGTAACATAGATGTTCTTCTTAATGTGTTTGTTTGTGTAATTGTTTCCATAGCCCACGAGAAGCAGCCCTGTTCCTCCTGGGTCACCCGTACACCGGCGTTCTCCGGTACCCACCAGCAAACCAGAAGATGACGATCCCATTGAGATAGTCTCCGAGTCTGCAGACACCACCGTCTTTATAAGAGTCAGCCCTTCTCCCCGAGGGGATGAGCAGATACTTTCTGTGGAAGTAACAGGCCCAGAGGAGGAACAGAAATAGAAAACAGCATCGGAATATAGAGTGAGCGCAGATAAATGCTCTCCTAGGGGAGCTTGCACAGTATTACCACAATGGTACCACCCACGAGGGTCACCACCAGACTGATAATGATATTCTCTGGAGAAAGAAAAGTGTGGTCTGGGAACACAGAGGGTTAAACCGACCCTTTCTTAACTCAAGTCACCGTGTGGAGTAATATTACTATTTGCAGCCAGAATGGACATGAACAGATGGATAGAAAGAGTCTGCTTATTGCTCCTCAGGAGACAGACCATACACACAGCTTACCGGAGGGAACTATTACCAGATCTGCAAGCATAGTATATGCACTGTAGGTGTAGTGTATATAAATCTAGGAGCCTGAGAGAAGATATGCATCTATTGACCCCCTATATATGTGTATGATCTATACCTTGGAGCTGACCTGCAGGAGAACTCACAGAAATACAAGCACCAGGCTGGTATTCTTCATCAGCAAGACAGGGGCCCGTCAGGCAGTACATATAGGGGTTTCAGAAGCTCATCCTCATAGTTACAATGTAACACTGCTGGGATCGTACTTAGTGTGACCTCAGTGTGCAGCTCCACAACCACAATATCTGAGCTACGGGAGTGAATGCACAATAGATGCAGGAGACACTTACAAACCTTTTGTGTTGTGGTTTCCATACAGCTCCCCCTGTGACGACAGACTTACATGTAACGGAGTACAGCTTTGTAAAGGAGTCTCTTAGAATTTATATTTTTTAAATAAAAGTAATGATGCTAAGCAGTTTCAAGGTCTGTATTGTCTTTGTCATAAGTAATCTGAGATTGATTCATATGGTGCTCTATCCATGGAAAATTCTATCAACCTTATGATCCCACTAAGACGTTCCAACAGGATCTGAAATCTCTCCCAGACCATTGCCCTGTCCGACTAGATGATATTAAGGATAGAACATCAAAGTGTATTTATTACCCTTCATTAATCATCTCCTTAAAATGCACTAATACATTCACCCCCATCACGTCACAACATAATATCAGGTATAGGGTCACCCATAATATCAGGTATAGAGTTACCCCGTAATATCAGGTATAGGGTCACCCCGTAATATCAGGTATAGGGTCACCCCGTAATATCAGGTATAGGGTCTCTAACTTCTAAGCTGTCAAGTTTTGTTGGTGTTTGTCTTCAGAGCCACATTGCCTATCCGAGGTCCTACATTCACATTCCTAACTTGGTGGGGGATATTAATTGGAGTCACACCTATGTATTTACATTTCATTAGACACCCAGCACTCCCAATGCTGGGCTGGCGGATCTCAGAGAGGCAGTATGACTTTCACTGGGGACGGCTATGGGCAGTAGGTTTGCCCCTAGTTTTGCCTATAAATATATAATTTGAAGAAACGGTTATTTGGGGTAGTCCATATAGGGCAAACTTAGTGCCCTTTGACGATCACATTGATAATTTGTTTATTTTTTTTGGAAGGGGGGGTCACGATTCAGCTATCGGGAGTCCTGACCTCTGTGATTCTGCAGGTGCAGTAACATCCTCCCGCCTGAGGTGTCGCTGTGTGCAGACACCATTTCAGCAGAGAGACGGATAACATCATCCTGCAGCCAGTAATGGTGCTTTATAACTCTCACAGGTGTCAGTACTGGTTCTGCTGCTAGTTCCTGTCTCCTGTTGTGTTTTGGTTTGTTCACCATCGCTGACCCTGAGCCTGGACCTGACTACCCTATTTGCCCGACGCCTGCAACTGACCCTGTGCCTGATTATTCTATTTTTCTACCGCTGACCCTGTGTCTTGACCTGACTACGCTCTTTACCTATCGCTTCCCGCTGACCCTGTGCCTGATTTCTCTAGTTGTTTCCTGCTGACCCTGTTGTTGGTCCTGACTATGCTATTTGCCCGCTGCCTGCCACTGACCTTGTGCCTGATTACACTATTTTCCTGCAACTGGCCCTGCAGTTGGACCTGATTGCGCTACCTACCTGCCACTTACCTCTACATTGTGTTGGACTGATTGACATACTGCTGTCTGTTTAGAGGTAGGTGAAACTTTCACATGTGCTTCTCAGTAACAACAAAAGCATTTTATTGTAATTTGAAAGTATGGCATACGTTAGCATGTGAGGATGTTTTATATCGTCTTACGGACCCTTTTTAAAAATGTTCAATGTGAGACTTAAAAATGCATCTAATAAATTGAGACTCTGCATCACAGAATATTGTTTTAGATGTTTAGACATAATTGCATACATTAGGAAATACGGTTTAATGTTTTAAAACGTTAGTACTGTTTTGCCTTTGTATAGTTGCATACATTATCATTTTTTTTCCAGGTGCAGATTATGTAATGTTCAAACACATTTTGATCCCAAAAATAGTTGATTTTTTATTTTAAAAAAAGTTTATTTAAAAAACCTTTTTGTGTGTTATATTTTTAAGCAAATGTGTATTTGTCATTGAAGTATGTTCTGAATTTTTTTTTTCATCATGGAACGGTGCAGGTTGATGTGGCAATGCATATAAAGGGTTAATATGCAGTAATTGTTTAGGAGTAATGAGGTGAATAGGGGTAATTAATCATCTGTGAGTTAGGTGTAAAGAAAGATGTAGTGAAATAAGCTGCAATTGCTCCAAAATCACATAGAAGATGCTATGACACTTGTGTCAGAGTTTACGTGAGTTACTACCGCATTCATCTGTGAACGTATTCCTTTTGTGCGCTTGTCTTTGAAAACGGTCATGCGTATGCACGAGTTACGTGTGTTTTATAGGAAAGAAAATAGAATTTACGTTCCTATTCCTATGAACCAGGCCGACAATGTTACTTTATGTTGTACCTGTGTGTTGGCACTAGGTGGTGCTACTGCACCACCATCTGCAAGGCCAGTACCCGGAGAACTGAACATTTTGTCTGTAAATGACGGCAGATCCCTTAATTATCAGTTAGAGAACAGTCCCCGCACACTGACATATCTCCAGAAAAGACCATGAACAATGCGGATTACTCTGCAGCGTATATTTCATATATACAGTATATGTCACCTTTATACACAGCCTTACACGGAGTATACACCCATAGACTGAGCATTATGGTCACATGGACCAGCGACTTTATTTATCACCATTCATCTCTGACAGCCACCAGAGCCAGGTGGAGTATTCCTAAGGTCCCATAAGAGGCCTCTAGTTGGGCTAATTAATGGACTGGAGCTCGCTAGGTGTTAACTCACCATCGGTTATCAGAAATATCTTTGCGCTGAGAGATTAGAAGGCAGAGCAGAAAAAGCAGAGTGGGAGAAGACAGGGTGGGAGATGGAGGAGGGGAGAAGGCAGTGTGTGTGATGGGGGGTATCAGGAAACAGGAGGGCAGAAGGTGGTAGGACGGGAGAGGGCAAAACAGGAGAAGGTAGGATGGGAGATTGTGGAAATTGCAGAGGAGAGAGCTGGAGAAGGCATGGCAGGAAAAGATGGTGGCAAAACAAGGACAGGAGAAGGCAGCATGGGGGATAGAGGGCAGCAGATGGGAGAGGACATGTGAGGAAAAAGCAGGAGATGCTAGGATGGGAGAGGTGTCACGAACGCCCAGCCTGTCTCAGATACAGCAATCTGAACAGCTGGCCGTGACTGGCGTCACCTTAGTCACTTAGCAATGAATGCACCTCTTCTGCCACCATGAAGGATTTATAATGGTGTCCTTACATTCACCAGAACCACTTATTAATGTTTCACAATTAAATCACATACACAGGTAGCATGAGCCTCCCTGGGCTTCATAACTTCACAAAGAATCACTGAGAATACACTAGATGAAATTTATTTTAATCCAAAAAATGTTTCCAAGGCTTAGTTACAAAAAAGTTAATAACAAGACATACAATAAGTTGCATAAGTAAGTTTCAGAAATAAAATAGGAAATAAAACCAGAGTCACTACTTACTAGTTAAGACTTGGTGTGTGTGAGGGAACACAATTGAGAAATATGGGACATTTCAGTCTTGATAGATCCCTTCATGAAAATGCACACTGTAATGTCTAAAGCAAAAGATTTTAAACCCTTCTTACAGGCTCTTTACCCCCCACCTTAGGAATTACATTTTCAATTAAGTCAGATTGATTCCCAAAATGACACAGAGCTTTTGAAGTAAATTATCTATCACTAAGATATATGTTGGCATCTCAGAGGATCTCTCACCTCTGCTCTGCTTGAGAGGCTAGATGGTTTACAACTTTCGGGCTTCAAACTCCTCCAAGATGCTTATCTATCCCGAGATGCTTATCTATCCCGGGCATGGTTAATTTCAAAAGACTTTTGATCAATTGCACAGGTCACTTAATTCAGTCAGCAAAGCATACTTTGAGAGGTTACATTAAATATTCACATTGTCATACATGAATTATCAAACCATTGTCCCATAGACTGTAAGCTTGCAAGCAGGGCCTTCTTACATCTACGTATGTATGTATTACCCAGTATTGTTTTATTACTGTTTGATCCCAATTGTAAAGCGCTACGGAATCTGCTGTCGTTATATTAATAAATGATGATGATTATGATGATGAATTCAACAGAAAATAACAATCAGTGATTAGATATACTACATAATCTTCACAAGAGGGTTAGGAGAAGGCAGGACGAGAGTGGACAGGAGAGGAAAAGGCTTAAAAAGATAGGACAGGAGAGAGCAGGACTGTAGAGGAAAGGTTGAGAGAAAGCAGGACAGGAACAGGTAGGATGGGAAAGGACAGGACAGGGGAGGACTGTGTGGGAAAATGTAGGAAGGAAGAGGACAAGACAGGAGAGGAAAGGGTCGGAGGAGGTAGGACAGGAGCAGACTCAAGAGAAAAGAGCAGGTAAAGGGTTAACAGGAGAATACAGGGCAGAGGAAGGTAGGATGGGAGAGGACAGGACCGGAGAGGAGAAGGTAGGACAGGTAGAGAGAAGGCAGAACAGAAGAAGGTAGGATGGGAGAGGACAGGACCTGAGAGGAGAAGGTAGGGCACGAGAGGACAGGGCAGGAGAAGGCAGGACAGAAGAAGGTAGGATGGGAGAGGAGAAGGTAGGGCAGGAGAGGACAGGGAGAGAGAAGGCAGAACAGAAGAAGGTAGGATGGGAGAGGACAGGACAGGAGAGGACAGTAAGAGAGAAGGCAGGACAGAAGAAGGTAGGATGGGAGAGGACAGGACCGGACCGGAGAAGGTAGGACAGGAGAGGACAGTAAGAGAGAAGGCAGGATGGGAGAGGACAGGACCGGAGAGGAGAAGGTAGGGCAGGAGAGGACAGGGAGAGAGAAGGTAGGATGGGAGAGGACAGAACCGGAGAGGACAGGGAGAGAGAAGGCAGTACAGAAGAAGGTAGGATGGGAGAGGACCGGAGAGGAGAGCCGTAACTAGACAGGTGCAGGCGGTGCTGTCGCCTTTTTAAAAATAAATTAGTGGAGAAAAATTTGCAGACAGGACTCCATCACTTCTGAAGTGGTGACAGGTGGTGACATTATAGACCCCTTTATGTTGTAGATTGATTTTTCATGCACAGGTCTAAACAATCACAGATGGAAAGAAATAAGATAATTTAAAGGAATCATGGAGAAACAAACCAAACACATACAGCAAGCAATGGAAGGAGGGACAAATTAAATACATTGAGAGGGAAAATAAACTAAAAGTTCAGGTAGTGGCAGCAATAACTAATATCAGGGATGGATAAGACAAGTTTACGTATTATCTGACATTTCCCCAGTGAAGAGATGTAAATCAGTGATACTAACAGCAGATAATAGCTGGAGGAGATTGGTCGCCTGTGAGACCCCTTGTACCTCACCTTACAGAGGAGCTTCTTCTCCTCCATGCTTTTGTGCTCATATTTGGGGTCCGCAGACATGTAACAGAATTATTTCAGTAAAGTGCTAGCCACACCCCCACATTAGGTTGGCCACACCCACTTGGCAAATGTCACTCCCACTTAAATGGGGGGCGCCAGTGCCCTGTCCTGCCCAGGGCACTAAAATGTCTGCTTATGGCACTGCCAGAGAGGAGAAGGAAGGATGGGAGAGGACATGGCAGGAGGGGAGAAAGTAGGACAGGACGGGAGAGGAGAAGGTAGAATGGGAGAGGACAGGGCGGGAGAGGACAGGGTGGGAGAGGAGAAGGTAGGACAGGGCGGGAGAGGAGAAGGTAGAATGGGAGAGGACAGGGCGGGAGAGGACAAGGTAGGATGGGAGAGGACAGGACCAGGGGGGAGAAGGTAGTACAGGAGAGGACAGGGCGGGAGAAGGTAGGATGGGAGAGGACAGGGTGGGAGAGGAGAAGGTAGGATGGGAGAGGACAGGGTGGGAGAGGAGAAGGTAGGATGGGAGAGGACAGACAAGGGAGGAGAAGGTAGGACAGGACAGGAGAGGACAGGGCAGGAGAAGGTAGGACAGGAGAGGACAGGGCGGGAGAAGGTAGGATGGGAGAGGACAGGGCGGGAGAGGAGAAGTAGGACAGGATGGGAGAAGGTAGGACAGGAGAGGACAGGGCGGGAGAAGGTAGGATTGGAGAGGACAGGATCAGAGAGGAGAAGGTAGAACAGGAGAGGGGTGGGAGAGGAGAAGGTAGTACAGGAGAGGACAGGGCGGGAGAAGGTAGGATGGGAAAGGACAGGGTGGGAGAGGAGAAGGTAGGATGGGAGAGGACAGACAAGGGAGGAGAAGGTAGGACAGGAGAGGACAGGGCAGGAGAAAGTAGGACAGGAGAGGACAGGGTGGGAGAAGGTAGTATGGGATAGGACAGGGTGAGAGAAGGCAGGGCCGAAGAGAAGGTAGTACAGGAGAGGACAGGGCGGGAGAAGGTAGGATGGGAGAGGACAGGGTGGGAGAGGAGAAGGTAGGATGGGAGAGGACAGACAAGGGAGGAGAAGGGAGGACAGGGCAGGAGAAGGTAGGAGAGGACAGGGCGGGAGAAGGTAGGATGGGAGAGGACAGGGCGGGAGAGGAGAAGGTAGGAGAGGACAGGGCGGGAGAAGGTAGGATGGGAAAGGACAGGGTGGGAGAGGAGAAGGTAGGATGGGAGAGGACAGACAAGGGAGGAGAAGGTAGGACAGGAGAGGACAGGGCAGGAGAAGGTAGGACAGGAGAGGACAGGGTGGGAGAAGGTAGTATGGGATAGGACAGGGTGAGAGAAGGCAGGACCGAAGAGGAGAAGGTAGTACAGGAGAGGACAGGGCGGGAGAGGAGAAGGTAGGATGGGAGAGGACAGACAAGGGAGGAGAAGGGAGGACAGGGCAGGAGAAGGTAGGACAGGAGAGGACAGGGCAGGAGAAGGTAGGACAGGAGAGGACAGGGCGGGAGAAGGTAGGATGGGAGAGGACAGGGCGGGAGAGGAGAAGGTAGGAGAGGACAGGGCGGGAGAAGGTAGGATGGGAAAGGACAGGGTGGGAGAGGAGAAGGTAGGATGGGAGAGGACAGACAAGGGAGGAGAAGGTAGGACAGGAGAGGACAGGGCAGGAGAAGGTAGGACAGGAGAGGACAGGGTGGGAGAAGGTAGTATGGGATAGGACAGGGTGAGAGAAGGCAGGACCGAAGAGGAGAAGGTAGTACAGGAGAGGACAGGGCGGGAGAGGAGAAGGTAGGATGGGAGAGGACAGACAAGGGAGGAGAAGGTAGGACAGGAGAGGATAGGGCAGGAGAAGGTAGGACAGGAGAGGACAGGGCAGGAGAAGGTAGGATGGGAGAGGACAGGGCGGGAGAGGAGAAGTAGGACAGGATGGGAGAAGGTAGGACAGGAGAGGACAGGGCGGGAGAAGGTAGGATTGGAGAGGACAGGATCGGAGAGGAGAAGGTAGTACAGGAGAGGACAGGGCGGGAGAAGGTAGGATGGGAAAGGACAGGGTGGGAGAGGAGAAGGTAGGATGGGAGAGGACAGACAAGGGAGGAGAAGGTAGGACAGGAGAGGACAGGGCAGGAGAAGGAAGGACAGGAGAGGACAGGGTGGGAGAAGGTAGTATGGGATAGGACAGGGTGAGAGAAGGCAGGGCCGAAGAGAAGGTAGTACAGGAGAGGACAGGGCGGGAGAAGGTAGGATGGGAGAGGAGAAGGTAGGATGGGAGAGGACAGACAAGGGAGGAGAAGGGAGGACAGGGCAGGAGAAGGTAGGACGGGAGAAGGTAGGATGGGAGAGGACAGGGCGGGAGAGGAGAAGGTAGGAGAGGACAGGGCGGGAGAAGGTAGGATGGGAAAGGACAGGGTGGGAGAGGAGAAGGTAGGACAGGAGAGGACAGGGCAGGAGAAGGTAGGACAGGAGAGGACAGGGTGGGAGAAGGTAGTATGGGATAGGACAGGGTGAGAGAAGGCAGGACCGAAGAGAAGGTAGTACAGGAGAGGACAGGGCGGGAGAGGAGAAGGTAGGATGGGAGAGGACAGACAAGGGAGGAGAAGGTAGGACAGGAGAGGATAGGGCAGGAGAAGGTAGGACAGGAGAGGACAGGGCAGGAGAAGGTAGGATGGGAGAGGACAGGGCGGGAGAGGAGAAGTAGGACAGGATGGGAGAAGGTAGGACAGGAGAGGACAGGGCGGGAGAAGGTAGGATTGGAGAGGACAGGATCGGAGAGGAGAAGGTAGAACAGGAGAGGACAGGGCGGGAGAAGGTAGTATGGGATAGGACAGGGTGAGAGAAGGCAGGACCGAAGAAGGTAGGATGGGAGAGGACAGGGTGGGAGAGGACAGGACCGAAGAGGAGAAGGTAGGACAGACAGGGAGAATTACTTTTTTTATTGGGTATTTTGAATTGTGGAGAATGTTATTAGACAGCTCTGGGATCCCAGAATTTGGTATTAGAGGAGAGGGGCTGGATTGTTAAGTGATTATGAGGGGCAGATAGCCATACAGAGGATGCACTTGTCCTATTGGCTTTATAGGAAGGCTGATAAGAGTGAGACCTTGCAGTGAGAGCCCCGCAAGGCTGGAAAATACTCTCTAGTGGGTTTTCAGGGCTGTTTTATGAGCTATTGTAAAACTACAATTCAGGTTCCAGCGAAGTCTGAGCAACCAATCAGGTTCTAGTTATCATTTATTTAGTACATTCTACAGAATCTGATTGGTTGTAATAGACAACATCTCCACTTTTCAAACCCGCAGTTTAGTAAATATACCGTGGGCCTCTGTTTAAGCCATTCAGCGATCACCAAGTGGATAAAGAAAGAAATGTTTCATTTTGTTAGCACAAGTCAGATATTTCCAGGTTGTCATTAATAGTGGACACAAACACAGAATTTTTAAGAGATTTAAATCAAATGTTACCTGACGACTGTGGAGCGGAGGAAATATCCGTGTCAGATATGTGGAAACTTTGCATTCTCAGCTTTGTCAGATAAAATCAATAAACCGCAAGCATAGCGTCTGGACCACAGACAGCGCATCACAGAGAGAGAAGAGAAGAAACCACAGTTTCCTCTATCAGTGTGCGCTTGGCAAGAGATGAAATTGCAGAATGAGAACTTGCTGCATTTAACCCCATAGTCACCTAAAGTTTCATACTATTTATATTGAGTAGTAGCCTAGTGAGGTACAGGATGTAGGTCAGACTCATAATCCCTCGTCGCTTGCGGGGAATTAAATGTTAACCATAGCCCAGAGAAACCTGCTCTATACTGTGAATGTATTAACATGCCACCATATGCCTTTCTCATTACAAACCGTGGCCTAATATATACACACTAACACTTTTATGTCCTCATGTCTTTCTTTAACCTTGTTCTTTATTAATGATTTCTAGGGTAATAGGGATACAGAAAACTAAATATGGGGTGGACACACATCATCTGTAACACCAGCACAGATTGTAGGGTTAACAATACCTGGATACAGTGTCAGAGTTAGACAGGATGTTGTATAATCGATGCTTAGTATTAGGTTGAGGTTATTTAATAGGTGCCGGCATAGGGATATTTGCTACCTGAGGAGCACATGGTTGCAATGGATTAGGGCATAGTCCTGAGATTCACGGAGGAGCTGACCTCACTTTGTGCAATAATATATATATATCTTATGCATTTCATAGGGGTCAGGACAATGAGTATTTCAGGTCGGATGTCTCCATTTCACAGGTGCTCTGTACTTTATTTCAGTGATTGGTTATTTATCTCCCCCCACGGTCATAAATGAGCCGTTATTGTTGCATCTGTCCAAGTTGAGGGTATCTGACCCAAGCAGTTTTCTCTTGATCCCTGGCTACACGAAGCCCTGACTCATTGCTCTTTTCCTGACCTTTGTCCTCTCTCTAAACCCATCACCTCCTTCGGGGTCCCTGGTGAGGACTGTACAATCATTTTTCACCTTAGGTGAGACAACTGCGGGCACAGGGGATCCCATTCTGCAGCGTGTGACATCACCATCAGTAATGTGTACATTAAAGGTCAGAAACACCTAAACGGCCTTAGGGGGTGTTATCAGTTGCCCAAAAATCTGAGATGGTTCCCCCAGGATGCAGAGCCTGTGATGAGGGAGATACTCACCCGACAAGCGATCCAGCGCTGGTCAGTGCTTCTTGCTTGCAGGCTATCATCATCATTTATTTATATAGCGCCACTGATTTCGCAGCGCTGTACAGAGAACTCACTCACATCAGTCCCTGCCCCATTGGGGCTTACAGTCTAAATTCCCTAATATAGACACACACACACAGACTAGGATCAATTTGTTAGCAGCCAATTAACCTACCAGTATGTTTTGGGTTTTTTTGAGTGTGGGAGGAAACCGGAGCACCCAGAGGAAACCCACGCAAAACTCTGGGAGAACATACAAACTCCTCACAGATAAGGCCATGGTCGGGAATCGACCTCATGACCCCAGTGCTGTGAGGCAGAAGTGCTAACTACTGAGCCACTTTGCTACCCCGGGGCTTGTAACAGTGTATCAGAAATGATTCTTTGGTTTCATCAAAATGGCCACTGTGATTGTATTTACTTTTGACTTTAGTGAATGGACCCAATTGGCATCATCAGGCTCCTCCCCTATCTCGGGATTACATAGGAGGAGGCGGGGCCGTGGTGATGCCCTGGCGGGACCATGACTCCTCCTGCACTTGTCACCTGACGTCCCCTCTGACATCGACAAGTGTGTTTACATCTCATTGTTTTCTTTAACATATGTTATTACATTTATGTATTTTGTATTGTTCTAATTGTATTATTCTTGCAGAAAGTGTTTTGTTGTATTTTTTTGCTTTTTTCTGAACTCTCCCCCCAGGACTCCTGCGTTTGCCCCTGTACACATTTACAATTTATTTGCCAACCAGCCAGCGCCCGGTGTAAGATCTAAATCTTTTCCTCAGTGTCTGTAGCCAGTGATAGGCAGCACAGAGATATGTCAGCACAGATGTAATCCTCCTGTTTCTGTGGTTATTAATGTCACTGCGCTCCAGGGGATTCTGTGCAGTGATTGGCCACTTGCTCCAATTACCAACAATGACTGTGCAGCCAATCCCCACATTGGAAAGTGTCGGGAAAGGACCCCTTCAAGCCAAGACAGGGACATAGGGCACATCCCAAACCACCATATAGGCAATTGTCTGAGACCTTATATGTTCGTGATGTCCTTACAGTTACCTGTTCAGTAGGTGAAGTGACAAATCCCTCAGATGGGACAGGATCCGGAATCTCTCATTTCAACGTATTTATCAGGAAAATTATGAAAATAGAAAACAGGAACTACAGCTGATTGTCCATCTAGGTTCCTTATACACAGCAAATTCACATATATAGAATAGAATATAGAAATAATAGCTATGAAGAAGCAGACCATCGATATATGGAAATCGTGTCCATTGAGTGAAGTCTAGGTAAGATTATCCACTGGGTGAGAGAGACCACGGAGCGAGGACTTTCTGAGGGTATCTAATGACAGCCAAGACACAACTTCTGTACACGGATGTCCGCTCAATGCTTTCTCCTCACAAATCCAGTGTAAGCGTTTTACAGGCAGCTCTGGTCAGTCATCCGGCAGCGCACAGTACGCAGAACATAGTCACATAATGGAGGGATAGACGCTAAGTGAACTCAGAAAGAATCCAACAATAGATGAAGTACTAGAGGCTTTCTCTATATCTATATACAGAACACTCCCATATATCTATATACAGAACACTCCCATATATCTATATACAGAACACTCCCATATATCTATATACAGAACACTCCCATATATCTATATACAGAACACTCCCATATATCTATATACAATGCCCACACTCCAGCCCTTGTTTGTGGCACTTACCAGTGGTGATTCTATAGTACAAATGGTGTGTGACCAATACCTCCTATCACTGGCTTTCTTGTTATGTACAGATATATAAAGTGTTCTGTCTTCACACCTGTAATTGAGGCTGGTAACTTTCTTCCCCCGGTTATATTATAGAGGGATATTTCTCTATTGTATTTATCCGGTTCTGATGTGGCCCTTTACCAGTTGTGGTTATTACTGGTGTTTCCAAGCTTCTAACGTCTATATAGAGAGGTTTTATTACCCATTGTAGAGCGTTTTATTTAGATTTTTTTTAATACTTGATAATTGCTGCTACTCAGACTTCAGTCTTTTACAAGTGGAAGCTGCTAATCTCATCTTCATTCTACACATCTCTCAAATATAAACTTCTGTCATAAAGTTACTAGTTCCCTAAATCATACGTCAGCACATGATGCAATTACTTTGTGGCACAATTAGTAGGACAAAGTTGTATCACTGTGCTAGATGGAGATATTATATTATATTCTGTATACGTCAATATATGAAGGCGCCCACACACAGAATGATGTCTTTGTGGCAATCATATTGGATGAGATCTTACCAATGTTTTTTCTGAACATGTTCAATATATCGGATCTGTCAGATTTTGGTCTTATACAAATTCTTTAATGAAAAGATCATATTTGAAAAGGTTTCTCAGTTGAATTTCCTAGAATCGCTATCTGTGCGCAGGAATCTGTAACACGGATAATATCCGGGACAGACAACAATCTGGTCTGTAGCGATTGTCTGATATACTAGGAGCTTGTCTGCTCTGCGGCCTGGGTGTCTGTTTCAGAGCTGGATTGAGGCTACAGGGGCCCGGGGCCCTCATTACAGGAGGGGTCCTAACCATATTGACTAAGAGCGCAGTAACTTCATACACAAAGAAAACTAAAAAGGCCACAACATTAAAATGATATTTAAACATAAATCACTATATACCTAGTAATAATAATAATACTAAACAATTCATATACTATTTATGTATATTTACCGGTCCCCCTTAATGTTACTCTTACTGGTATAACACGTAGTAGCCCCTCATGTAGATCCTACTGTAAAACTATCACCTGATTGTGACTTATTACAATGTGCACATTTATAGAGATTATTAGTGACGAACTGTAGGAACCGTGTCTGAGATAAATATGTAACACGTAACACGGTGGCACAGTGGTTAGTATTATATATAGGGGGGCACAGTGGTTAGTATTATATATAGGGGCACAGTGGTTAGTATTATATATAGGGGGGCACAGTGGTTAGTATTATATATAGGGGCACAGTGGTTAGTATTATATATAGGGGGCACAGTGGTTAGTATTATATATAGGGGGCACAGTGGTTAGTATTATATATAGGGGCACAGTGGTTAGTATTATATATAGGGGGCACAGTGGTTAGTATTATATATAGGGGCACAGTGGTTAGTATTATATATAGGGGGGCACAGTGGTTAGTATTATATATAGGGAGCACAGTGGTTAGTATTATATATAGAGGACACAGTGGTTAGTATTATATATAGAGGACACAGTGGTTAGTATTATATATAGGGGGCACAGTGGTTAGTATTAGATATAGGGGGCACAGTGGTTAGTATTATATATAGAGGACACAGTGGATAGTATTATATATAGGGGGCACAGTGGTTAGTATTATATATAGAGGACACAGTGGTTAGTATTATATATAGGGGGCACAGTGGTTAGTATTATATATAGAGGACACAGTGGTTAGTATTATATATAGAGGACACAGTGGTTAGTGTTATATATAGAGGACACAGTGGTTAGTATTATATATAGGGAGCACAGTGGTTAGTATTATATATAGGGAGCACAGTAGTTAGTATTATATATAGAGGACACAGTGGTTAGTATTATATATAGGGGGGCACAGTGGTTAGTATTATATATAGGCACAGTGGTTAGTATTATATATAGAGGGCACAGCGGTTAGTATTATATATAGGGGGGCACAGTGGTTAGTATTATATATAGGGGGGCACAGTGGTTAGTATTATATATAGGGGGGCACAGTGGTTAGTATTATATATAGGCACAGTGGTTAGTATTATATATAGAGGACACAGTGGTTAGTATTATATATAGGCACAGTGGTTAGTATTATATATAGAGGGCACAGCGGTTAGTATTATATATAGGGGGGCACAGTGGTTAGTATTATATATAGGGGGGCACAGCGATTAGTATTATATATAGGGGCACAGTGGTTAGTATTATATATAGGCACAGTGGTTAGTATTATATATAGAGGGCACAGTGGTATTATATATAGGGGGCACAGTGGTTAGTATTATATATAGAGGGCACAGCGTTTAGTATTATATATAGGGGGCACAGCGCTTAGTATTAGGGGGCACAGTGGTTAGTATTATATAAATATATATATGTATAGTATTGTACAGCGCTGTGTAATATGTTGGAGCTATATAAATAAACAGTAATGATGAAGATGGAATCACCAGATACAACAGGAACATGTGAATAATACCCCGTGTGTGTGTTGTGTGACATTTACAGAATATTCTGCCCCAGGATCCCTGCTCTGTTGGGTAACATTGCAGTCAGATATAATATTCACTGTGTAGTCCCTGGTACCGGGTATGATTACTTCTGGGTGACAGGTGTGATTATTTATTTCTGACCCATACACATAGGAGGGGATGGTGCACAGTAAAACACCGGGACACAGATTTAGTGATAACTTCTCAGCTTACAGACCGGGGCTGGAAATAACGTTTCTATGACTGTAATTGTTGCAGGATTCTGCGGGTTATGGGGAATATCAGTTAGAGATCAATCATTGTAAGGAGAACCCAGGTATAATGTAATGTATAGGAGAATCCAGGTATAATGTATTGTATAGGGGATTCCAGGTATAATGTAATGTATAGGAGAATCCAGGTATAATGTAATGTATAGGAGAATCCAGGTATAATGTAATGTATAGGAGATTCCAGGTATAATGTAATGTATAGGAGAACCCAGGTATAATGTAATGTATAGGGGGTATCCAGGTATAATGTAATGTATAGGAGAATCCAGGTATAATGTAATGTATAGGAGATTCCAGGTATAATGTAATGTATAGGAGAATCCAGGTATAATATAATGTATAGGGGGTATCCAGGTATAATGTAATGTATAGGAGAATCCAGGTATAATGTAATGTATAGGGGATTCCAGGTATAATGTAATGTATAGGAGAACCCAGGTATAATATAATGTATAGGGGGTATCCAGGTATAATGTAATGTATAGGAGAATCCAGGTATAATGTAATGTATAGGGGATTCCAGGTATTATGTAATGTATAGGAGAATCCAGGTATAATGAAATTCATAGGGGATTCCAGGTATAATGTAATGTATAGGGGATTCCAGGTATAATGTAATGTATAGGAGAACCCAGGTATAATGTAATGTATAGGGGATTCCAGGTATAATGTAATGTATAGGAGAATCCAGGTATAATGTAATGTATAGGAGAATTCAGGTATAATGTAATGTATAGGAGATTCCAGGTATAATGTAATGTATAGGAGAATCCAGGTATAATGTAATGTATAGGAGATTCCAGGTATAATGTAATGTATAGGATAATCCAGGTATAATGTAATGTATAGGAGATTCCAGGTATAATGTAATGTATAGGAGAATCCAGGTATAATATAATGTATAGGGGGTATCCAGGTATAATGTAATGTATAGGGGATTCCAGGTATAATGTAATGTATAGGGGATTCCAGGTATAATGTAATGTATAGGAGAACCCAGGTATAATGTAATGTATAGGGGATTCCAGGTATAATGTAATGTATAGAAGAATCCAGGTATAATGTAATGTATAGGAGAATCCAGGTATAATGTAATGTAAAGAAGAATCCAGGTATAATATAATGTATAGCAGAATCCAGGTATAATGTAATGTATAGGAGAAATAAGGGGGCTCTGAGGAATTGGGGTCCCCCAGCTGACTGCACAGATCCCAGCCGCAGCCCGTCCACAATGAGGTCAGACCGACAGATGGTCTCCAGGGAGGGGGCTGCTTATCCTGAGCTCTGCTGCGGATCATGGATGTGGCTGGCTTTGTGCAGGTTATATATTACTCACCGTACGTGCCCTACTGTAATCCCTATGTTTATGCATCCATCAGCTCCTTGGAGTGGGAGACATAGAGTGGAGCGATCAGGATCTGTGGCCCTTTACCAGCTACCAGCCACAGGAGAGGAGACCACCCTACTGTCCCGTGCCAGGAGATGCCCGTCTGTTACTGCCCCCAGATCCGCTAGGGACTGAGCGTTCATCTATAATGTATGTTCTTTCTTCCCTGCTGATTCTCTCCATCCAGAACTTTATAGTCCGAGATCAGAGGACAGACAGGAAAATGGAGAAAACAAAGAGAAAAACACTGAGATCTACAATGATGAATAAGATCGGGATGTCCCCCTCAATGCTGCAGGTGAGAGACAACAAGTAACACCATACAAGTATTTACAGATGGAGTATCCTTATGTGTACATAGCAGTTCTCTCTTTATTTCTTATAGTGACTCTGTCTGTGATTCTAAAACTCACATCAGATAAAATGCCTTAATAAAGACACATGTATGACATTAATATGTGCAGATACAGGACAGAACGTATAGATTAGTCATAGACCATGAACATATAGATTAGTATATAGAACGGGAACATATAGATTAGTAATAGAGCAGGAACCTATAGATTAGAAATAGAACAGGAACCTATAGATTAGTAATAGAACAGGAATCTATAGATTAGTAATAGAGCAGGAACCTATAGATTAGTAATAGAGCAGGAACCTATAGATTAGTAATAGAGCAGGAACCTATAGATTAGTAATAGAACAGGAACCTATAGATTAGTAATAGAACAGGAATCTATAGATTAGTAATAGAGCAGGAATCTATAAATTAGTAATAGAGCAGGAACCTATAGATTAGTAATAGAACAGGAACCTATAGATTAGTAATAGAACAGGAACCTATAGATTAGTAATAGAGCAGGAATCTATAGATTAGTAATAGAGCAGGAACCTATAGATTAGTAATAGAGCAGGAACCTATAGATTAGTAATAGAGCAGGAACCTATAGATTAGTAATAGAGCAGGAACCTATAGATTAGTAATAGAACAGGATCCAAAGTTAAATTCTGCTCAGAGCGGTGGGGATCGCAGGAAGTGCGGTGTGGCGCAGAGACCAGTAAGTGGGGGTTCGAGGAGGGGACCCCTAGAATCTTGCTGTGGGGGCTACAAGTTTGTAGTTCTGCCCTGATCACAGCTGATGTCTGATTGGTAGTATGTACTATGTCATGTTTCTGCCGTTTGTCTGCACAATAATACAGAATCCAGTTAAATTGCACTTTTTGTAGGTAGAAAGAGGGAGCGGGTGGACTCTGGTCATGATGCCGTGTAGTGTTTATACATCTACCAGGTACGTGACGGGTACATCTCTGCCAGAGAGAGAGAAATGGGCATCGCAGATGGGTGAGAAGCAGCCCAAACAATGACATGTTGTTACCTGTTACGGCTCCTGTGCCCGGGAGACACAATTACTTTGCTAATAGCTGATGTGAAGTATAAATCTCTGGCATGAGAATCTCATTTGTCTCTGGAGAGCTGCCAGTCAGACGGGAGGTTCCACAGTCATCCTCAATATGGAGGAATTGTTGAGAATATAAGAGTGTAATACACCGTTTCCACTTCCTCTATGTCCCTATAGAGCACAGGACATTATCTAGTGGTACAAGGGGCTTGATGTAATGTTGTCCACCCTGAGTATTTGGAGGTAGTTTTAGTTGGTACAAGACAGAGACCTGATATTTGTGAACTTGTCTTGCAGTTTTAGTGCCCTCTTTAATTATTTAGCTTTTCCTATTGCATTCCTCTAAATTTAAAATAGCCAGTGTTATTTCCAGTACAATCCTCTGTCTCCTCTCCACCTTTTCTTCTACAATCCTCTCGATCCTGTCCCCTCCAATTTCTTCCGCTCCCTCTCTCCCAATGCCTGTTGTCATCTTGCTGACCTCTTTAACCTCTCTCTTTCCATTGGTATCTTCCCCTCGGCCTTCAAGCATGCTCTCATCTCTCCTATTCTCATGAAACCTTCCCTTGACCCATCCTCTCTTTCCAACTATCGCCCCATATCTCTGCTTCCCTTCGCTTCTAAAATCGTCTGAATCACTTTATCTCCTCCCACTCTCTTTTTGACCCTCTCCAGTCTGCCTTTCGTCAAAGGTCACTTCTCCCTTCTCGTACTCCTCGACCTCTCTGCTGCTTTTGACACCATCGATCATTCTCTTCTCATCACCACCCTTCACTTCCTAGGTCTTTGCGAAACAGCTCTCTCCTGGTTTGCCTCCTACTTCTCTGGCTGGTCTTTTAGTGTGTCTGCTCTGACTCTTTCCTCTCCCGCTCTGTCCTTGGCCCTCTGCTCTTCTCTCTACACCACCTCTCTTGATGAACTCATTCAGTCATTTGGCCTTCAATACTCTATGCTGATGACATGCAAATCTATCTTTCCTCCCCTAACCTCTCTCCCGCCTCGCTAACCCAGGTATCCAGCTGTCTTTCTGCTGTCACTACCTGGATGTCATAGCGCTTGCTGATACTCAACATCTCCAAATCCAAGCTCATCGTTATCTTTCCTCCCGCCAATGTTGCTGTCCCTTCCAATATCTCCCTCTTGGTTGACAACATCTCTCTTTCTCCTGTCACCCAAGCCCGTAGCCTTGGAGTCACCCTTGACTCAGCCCTCAGTTTTACCCCTCACATCTAGTCCTTACCAAATCCTGCCACTTCCTCCTCCGTAACATCACGGAAATCCGTCTCTTCCTCTCCTAGGAAGCAACCAAAATCCTGGTCCATTCACTCATTTCTCATCTTGACTATTACAACCTCCTTCTCACTGACCTTCTTGACTCACATTTCTGACCTTCAATCCATACAGAATACTGCAGCTGGGCTCATCCACTTCTGCTTCTCCTCTGCATAAATCCCTTCATTGGCTCCCAATCCATTTCAGAATTCAGATCAAGCTCCTCACCCTCACATACAAAGCCCTTAGTGACTCTTCTCCCCCTCACATCTCTGACCATGTCTCCAGGTACCTACCTACCTGACCACTCCGCTCCACCTCTGACCTCCACCTCCATTCACCTCTCATTACCTCCTCCCATGCTCGCCTGCAAGACTTCTACCGTGCCTAAACTCCCCATTGGTTACCACATCACACTCCGTCCTCAAAACTTCTCCTGTGCCAATCTCACCAATGGACTACACTCCAATGTCCAATCAGACTCTCCACCAGCCTCCATGTTTCAAAAGTTCCTTAGAAACCCATCAGTTCACCTCCTACCTGCACTCACCCTAACTCCTGTCTGCACCCACATTCTCTCTCTGTGTCACCCCGATTGTCTCAGCCACGCTCCTCCCCATTAGATTGTCAGCTCTCATGACCAGGGCCCTCCTTCCTCCTGTTATCTTGACAGCTCCCATGTTGTCCACCTGTTCGTCCTCGCGCCCAACATGTTCTTTGGGGCACCTGTTTTACATCCCCTGTATCTGGTACTTTGTCTGTTGGGCCCCTCAGTCATATGGTCTACTCTACCCCTGTACGGCACCCTATAAATAAACAATAATACTGGCTAATATGAGCAGGTGAGAGACCTGTGTATCCATCTTCATCTGGTTGGTTTCTCTGCCTTCTCCTGACATTTGGGAAAACAGAGTTTATTGGGTCTGTGCTGTGAGCCTGCAGCCAAACTCATTGTTGTAAGTCGAGTGATCATTACTCTCACCGGGAACTCGTATAATTAATAATATTGTACAGAATTGTGAAACGGATGAGTGTCCCTGATACTGGAGGGTGTGGAGGTTTAGAGGATTCCATGTAAACTTCCCTGTCTGAGCATATTAGTATTATTACTATGAGTCAGTGTCTGTGAGAGGAGCTGTGCTGGAGCACTGCAGGTGTGTTATCAGTCTGCGGGAGAGGCACCGAGGACTGTGGGCTGGAGAGGCACCGAGGACTGTGGGCTGGAGAGGCACCGAGCACTGTGGGCTGGAGAGGCACCGAGGACTGTGGGCTGGAGAGGCACCGAGGACTGTGGGCTGGAGAGGCACCGAGCACTGTGGGCTGGAGAGGCACCGAGGACTGTGGGCTGGAGAGGCACCGAGGACTGTGGGCTGGTGAGAGGATTCAGAGGTCCTCTGAGTTACCCATTGAGTATACAGTAGGCAGGTAAGTGTCGGCTCCATACAGCTGTTTCCCCCTCTGTTGGACTCATCAGCTCAGTGTAGGGTTCCTCATTCTGCTCCATTAATGGACTCACCAGCACATATGGGCAGATTGTGCTTTATTTTCACCTCTTCTTCTCTCTTGGGCCATATAAAGTAATATACTGTGACTGGACCTTGTTATGTGGTGATTTCCGCTTCCATATTGCGGTGCATTAAAGAGTTGATTGAATATAATCTATTAGGTTACCTGTTATACGTGTGACAGGTGTTTATCTGACTGGGAATCACGTGGCTGGATATGAAATATTTAACACTGCAGCTACTGCTGTGGTGTCAGGTTTTCTGCAGACATAGTAGGACACAATATATGGGGCGATGAGTCTCTTCCTGTATATCACACTCAGGCTCCTGGTGTATATAACATTCTGTACATACTACAACCGGCATGACCACAAAGATACAAGTCTGCTCTCTGACTGTTTTCATTATGCTCTGTTATCTACAACTAGGACCCTCTGTGTGCAGTGTTCTGTGTATGTGAGACAGGGCGTCCCCAGGATAGGGGTCCAGAGCCTGCGGTCAGGTTGTAAATCAAGGACTGGAGATCAGATCTAACGGGTGACATTGATGGGAGATTAGATAGATAGATATATGTGTGTGTGTTTATATAAATATATATATAGTGTGTGAGTTGGTTGTGATGAGGTTTACTGTATAAGTTCTCAGCCTGTTTAGACATAAATATCAGTGATTTCTGAACTGGAGGCATCTACGTATTGTAGGCTGCAGCTTCGATATACGGAATTTACGTAATTGTTCTTAATGATCTCTTAATAGCTACTTAACCCGGGAGAGCCTCTGTTTTATGTTTCCAAATACTACATTATAATTAAGAGCACTTGGTGCCACTTTCTGGGTGACCTGCAGAGAGCTGATCTCCTGCTGCTAATTCTACCATTGTCCTTTGCAGCACTGAGCCGACGACTATGTGATCTTCTACCAGGTCACGTATAGGACAGTTGGGTCAGTAATTATTCCATGTGTTCTTCTGGGAAGAGATCCAAAACATTTGCAGTGGGTGAGGACAGGTGTGAGAACCAGTGCATTACAAATACATCAAATACAGTTTCCACATTGTGAGCTGGGTTATATATAAAGCTTAAAATATTTATGACATGGCCGTCTATGACCACCGACGTTCCCTTTGCCACCCAGTCCTTTTTATACCTTCCTAGTTCTGCCCATATCACCATCATGTGTTGTTCTCCTACGTGATCTCCACATCCTACTGGAACAGGTGGTGTGGGACCCCGGAGCAGCCGGTGTGGGACCCCGGAGCAGCCGGTGTGGGACCCCGGAGGAGCCGGTGTGGGACCCCGGAGCAGGCGGTGTGGGACCCCGGAGCAGGCGGTGTGGGACCCCGGAGCAGGCGGTGTCGGATCCCGGAGCAGCCGGTGTGGGACCCCGGAGCAGGCGGTGCGGGACCCCGGAGCAGCCGGTGTGGGACCCCGGAGCAGCCGGTGTGGGACCCCGGAGCAGGCGGTGTGGGACCCCGGAGCAGGCGGTGTCGGATCCCTGAGCAGCCAGTGTGGGACCCCGGAGC